>NC_012874.2:58587675-58835274 GCF_000003195.3 Sorghum bicolor
CCACCGGCGCCGCCGCGGCCCTCCGCCAACGCCGCCGCAGCGGGCCACGGCCAGATCGAGCGCGCGGGCCACTGCACAGTACATCATCTTCCCCACGCGCGATCTTCTCCGGCCGGCTGTGTGCTAAGTATAGATCGAGAACGACGTCATTGATTAATTACGTATTTATATACACTAGACCAGAGAAATATATATATATACACACAAAAAATATTACATATATATACATAAAAATATATACAAAAAATAATATTACAAATAAAAACACCATATATATACATATATATATGTATATATGGTGTTTTGATTTGTAGTATTATTTTTTGTATATATTTTTATGTATATATATGTAATTTTTTTGTGTATATGTATATTATATATATGGTGTTTTGATTTGTAGTATTATATATAGTATGTATATATTTTTTTTTATATATATGTAATTTTTTGTATATATTTCTAGTATATATAGTATGTATATATGTATATATGTAATTTTTTGTATATATTTTTTTGTATATATATGTAATTTTTTTTGTATGTATGTTTTATTTTTTGTATATATGTAATATTTTTTGTATGTATGTATATTATTTTTTGTACATATACACACACATATATAGTTTGTATGTATGAATTATAATTGTTTGTATGTATGTATGTATGTATGTATGTATTATTTTTTTAATATATTATTCTAGTATATATATAGTATGTATGTATGTTTTATTTTTTTTATATATGTATTATTTTTTGTATGTATGTATATTATTTTTTGTACATATACACACACACATATATAGTTTGTATGTATGAATTATAATTGTTTGTATGTATGTATGTATTATTTTTTTAATATATTATTCTAGTATATATATAGTATGTATGTATGTTTTATTTTTTGTATATATGTAATATTTTTTGTATGTATGTATATTATTTTTTGTACATATACACACTCACATATATATGTAATATTTTTTGTATGTATGTATTATTCTAGTATTGTTTTTTATTCTAATGTATTACTTGGCTTAAAAGATCCTAGTATTATTTTTAGAGCACTCCAACACTTTCATTTGTAGTAGTATTAGTGTATTTCTTATCTTATATAGAATATATATATGTATGGTTGCAGACATAGAAATGGCTGACCGTCCTCATGATGATCCTGATTATATGGAAGCTGCCATTCAAAATATAATCGACGACGGTAGTCAGTACTTCGTTGATTACCACGACATCATGCAAGGCAATCCTACTGAGCAACAAGAGGGCAATGCCCCTGAGCAACAAGAGGGCAATGCCCCTGAGCAACAACTTGTCGTGCAACAAGAAGAAAATACTGGCGAGGTATGTAAATGTAAACATATATAAATAATGCATCTCTTACATTAGGTTTTAGACTTATTACTTGGTTATTAATTTAGTATTTTTGTTTCTATATGTACGTGTAGCCTTCTGGATCGACCTATACGGGGAGAAGCGTACCTCCACGAGGGCCAAAGAAGCCGTTGGAGGGCCGCTATGTAATCTCTGAGTTTGAGATAGCTACAGGCAGACCACTTGGTGAGCATGCAAATAAATATGTTAATCACTGTGGATATCTTGTGAGAGATCAAATACCGATCAGTTGTCGTGAATGGAGAGAGAAGCGAGGTGCTCCTGAGATCAGTTTTGTCTCTGATCGTGACAAGGAGTTAGTTTGGAAAGCCGTCACAGACGTTTTCACCTTCGACACCAACGATGAAGAGTTGAAGGTGCGAATTTATGACTGGACTATGAAGAAGATGGCAGTACTCTTCCAGAATTGGAAGAAGTCTTTGTACAATAAATATGTCAAGAAAAACGAGACTCCAGATTTCAACCTCAAGCAATATGTAAAGCTGAGGGCCTTCTGGGATGACTTTGTGCAGTACAAAACATCAGAAGAGGGCGAGGAACGAGCCAATAGAAACAAAGAGAATGCCAGTAAAAAGGCATACCACCATCATATGGGATCAGGTGGTTATAAGAGTGTTGTTCCCAAGTGGGACCGAATGGAACAGGAGATGCTTGCTAGGGGGGTCACACCCGAGACAATAGCAAAGAATTGGAGCGAGCGCTCCAAGCATTGGTTCTACGGTCATAGGGGAAGCGTGGACCCAGACACCGGGGCGCTAGTTTGGGGCCAAGAAATCTCTAGAGCAGCAGAGAGACTAGTCCGTGCACGAGAGGCGGTTCAGTCTGGTGAGTTCAGGCCTAACAGGGAGAAGGATGAACTCACCTATGCGCTTGAAAATCCTGAGCACAGTGGGCGTACGAGAGGCTATGGGGCAGTTCCGTGGCTGCAATCATTCCAAGCCGATCAAGATACCTACAGAAGCCGCCAGAGAAAGAAGGATGAGGAGGCAGAGCGGATCCGCCGCCTGGAAGCTTTTGTTCTGCAGTCACAAGAGTGCGAGAAAGCTCGTGAAGAATGGATGCAGGCAGAGATTCAAAGGCAAGTGCAAGCAGCACTTAGTCAAATGACGAAAGGGCAAGGTACATCACAGCCTGAGGTCAATGTTAGCCCCCCAGGCCAGTTGAAAAGCAGCTGCGCATCCACGGAAGTACCAACCATTCAGGATGACACGAAGCTACACTTCCCCGTGGATGATGTCACAGAGGCTTTTACTACCTGTGAGCTGCATGTACCAGATGGGAATGCCACCAAAAAGGTGGCTATCGCTGTTGTCAACCCTATCGACCGAACGGGCACTCCAAGAATCCATAATCGACCAGTACCTGGTGGATATGCTAGCGTCTCGGTTGATAGGGTTGAGAAAGGTTGTGGCAATGTGCCACTAGACATAGAAGGGGGAGACGGAGAGAAGACCTTAGGTGAAGCTGAGAAGACATTTATTTGTTGGCGCAAGCGCTTCATAATTATTCCTCAGCATAGGTTTGTGTGTGATTTTACTTCTTATATTATTTATTATGTATTGAAATTTAAAAAAAGTTTACTCACAAAACTTGTAATTGTTTTCTTTGCAGGGACTCCTCCAACCTAAGTCCAGTTCTCTCCCCAGCGCATCATAGTGCTGCGGGCGGTGACAATGCTGGATCTCCTCCAACACCTGCGGCGGCCACACCGACCCCGCCACCGCCTCCACCACGGTCTCCACCTCCTCCACCGAGGTCTCCAACTCCTCCACCGCGTTCTCCAACTCCTCCACCGCGTTCTCCAACGCCAAAAAGATCGGCCCCACCCCCTCCACCGCCTGCACCGCCCTCTCCAAAGAGTGCACGGTCGGTCCCCTCGCCTCCAAAGCGAGGTAGTAAGAAGCGGTCCGTCCAAGAAGGACCGAAGTCATCGGTCCCACCTCCAAAGAAGGCTGCCTCAGCAAAGAGAGCTAAGACGCCAGAAAAATTACCTTACGAAAAGAGTGAAGAGGAGGTAATTGCTACATCTAAAGCTGAGGTCCAACAATTTTTTGATAAAATAAAGGAGGAAAGGAAAAAACGGCTTAACCCAGAAAAGCCGTACTTTTATGTGAAGCCATCGGAACTGAGGCAGAAGGTGGCGGACCATCAAAAGAAGCAACGCGAAGCTCAGAAAAAGCCAGCACTTTCGGACTATGAGCGGTCTCTGGTCAAGTCTTCACAGCCTACTAAGAAGAGAGTAGGAAAGGGGGTCCCACAGCTCGGAGAAGTATCAAAACCGGTGCCCCCTTTGATTGTGCCAAATCAATACGGCTCAAATGAAGACTTGATGCCAAAGAAATCCTTAGCGTTGTCTGAGCTAGACTCGCTTGAGAGTTACTTTGGACAGAGCGGTTTAAATATAGAAGAAATTACCGCCATTCTTGGATGCCATACATTTGAAAAAGCCGAGGTAGTTGATCAATGGAGGGCAAGATATGAACCGGGCAGGAGTCTATTCGACCCTAAGCGTTTACACGAGCTCGGCACACAAATGTTTGCAATAAACAAATGGTGCATTGAGGCGTCTAAAAGGGGAGAGAATTGGATTTCTGTTCGTATTAGACAACATCACTACTTCCGTGGAGATGACCTCATATACGTGCAGTTCGAAGAATTGCACCAATTATGCCACCTCGACGCTCTTGACAAATCTCTTGTCAGCTGCTTTTGTCTGTAAGTATTTTTCCTTTTTATTATACTTCTAACTTCTTTAATTACATGTATATAATCCTTACACACTTAGGATTTGTATGTATATATGCAGGCACCAAATGAGAGAGCTCAGAATGAGAAATGACAATAGTATTGGGTTCGTTGACCCTTATATTGTTTTCAAGGCTCCGCAGGCAGTGTGGACAGCAGATTATGAGACAGAAATCTGCACCAATCTTATGAGGTTCTTTGTAAACCAAAAAGAAAAACAAAAAATACTCTTCCCCTTCAACTTCGAGTGAGTTATATAGTTATTAAGTGCATGCATATTTTATTTTACATTATAGGACTGACCCTATATATGTGTGTGTAAACAGCTTTCACTGGATACTCATGGTCATTGAAATTCCCAAGAACCGATTGATAATCTTTGACTCAATGAGAAAACCACAAGAAAATTATCAACAAATGGTAAACATTATTCAAAGGTACGTAATGTCGATCTCAGCTACAAAAATATCATAATATGACTCTGTAATTATTAGTTCACGATCCACAATGGCTGTGTATAGGGTTTGGGAAAGATTCATTGACCGTGAACATCTCAGTGGATGTAAAGCGCCGCTTAACATAATACATCCACAAGTAAGTTCTACTAGCTAACAAACTTTCACTAACTTTTAGCCTTCTTATTGTCGTGGTTATGAATATTTTTATATATATATACATCGTACAGTGGTGTTTAAGACAAGAAGGGGGGAACAATCTATGTGCATATTACGTGTGCAAATTCATGATGGCACAAGTCAATCAAACACCCACAGAGACGCTCAGAGTACGTTACATGTCTCTTTTCATTATCTCCTGAATTATATTGAATAACTTAGATAACTAATACCTTTTTTATTTATTTTAAATTAAAGACGGAATGGCTGAGGGAAAAGGTCCTACAACAAGACCGAATCAAAGCTATCCAAGAGACGATAGCAGGATTTCTCCGCGACCAAGTGATCAATCCAAACGGCGAGTTTCACTTCAACGGCAACGAAACTCTTATACCAAACAACGATGATCATTTGTATCGTTTGTAGACATTGGGAGAACAAACTCTATGTATATATGTGTTACGAATTTTGTACATATAAAACTATATATATATAAAGCTTTTTACATATATATTTAATTTTTGATGTGGTCTATTCATTTTATTATAGGCAAAGCTTAACTATTAAGCTTAGCCTATAATTTTCATTTATATATGCTTAATATGCGTGTAATATAAATATATTATTGTATCAGCAAAACATGTATTGAAAAACCTATTATTATATATTGTATAACCGGTGTTAAAGGGTCCTGCAACGTGGCAGCCCTGGCAGGACCCTTTAACACCAACCGGTGTTAAAGGGGGGGGGCTTTAGCCCCGGTTAACGGAACCGGGACTAAAGGGTGGGCCTTTAGTCCCGGAAGGGCAGCACCGGCTCGGGAACCGGGGCAACAGGCCCTTCCCGACCGGTGCTAATGCCCGAACGTGTGGCAGTGAGTTAATGAAATAAAAAACACAAATCGATGGCAGATAAGGAAAGCTATGATTTTTTATGGCAATGAACACATTGATTTTGATGGCAATGAACAAAATTTCTCTGATGGTTTTGTGTACCATTTGTCTCTTACAATTGCGTCTAACTGCTGCAGCTGAACCGGAACCTCCCCTTCTGCTATGCTCAACTGGCCTACTTATTTGGGCTTAACCCAAACATTGGTTTAGTGATACATACTGGTGGAAATCCTGACAGTAATTTGAAGACGTCGTCTAAGAAGACTGACTCCAAGTATCGATCCGGTGTTCCCTTGTCACAGAATCATGCATCGTCAGTTGTGGAAAGCCCTTTGGTTCATTGGAGTATTGAAAGTATGCGACAATGTGCAGAACAAATCAGAGATAGCCTCTCACAATTTGGAACAAGCGACAATTCTGATGCTGAGCGAAACCAAGTGTTTAAGGTCTTGGAAGAAGATGGTATCGAAGAAGGGACTGAATTGCACATTCGGACCACAACTATATGCCAAGATCCTGATTTCCGTAAGACCTATTTGATGCATAAAACCAAAATCGGTAGGGCCGGTTGGATCGAGGAAAATTATCCGATTTTCAAGATGAAGCTGCAGAAGTAGATCTGAGTGAACCGGAATTGTTGTTTGGTGATGTCAGCTTGTGTCTTCCAATTTTCAAGAATGTTGTTCAGTTTTGTGTTTAGTTGAACTTTAATTTGTTTGCTTGAGTTACATGGTTCGGTGCTTGAGAACTGTTGTTTGGTGTGAAGTTTGTAATTCGAATAAGTTTGCTTGAGTACCCTATTTCTGTCATTTGTGGACTCAAAATAAGTTATATGCAATCGATTCACGTCAACTGCATATCTGTATAATTTATTTTGCATGACTACAAAGCATGTAATCCTTGGTCATTGTGCATGCAATGACACTAGAATTTGTAGGGCACGAAACCGGTAAGTGTCGGCAACCGGGGACTGATATTTCACTTGCTTTTTTTTGGAAAGGTATATCACATATTTATGCCCTATTTGGTTGGAGGCGGTAAACTTTATCACCTATCATATCGAATATTTGGACATATGCATGAAATATCAAATATAGACTATTTATGAAACTAAAAACACAGAGAATAATTTGCGAGACGATTTTTTAAGCATAGTTCATTATAGTCCATTATTGGATACTAATTGCCAAATAAAATAAATGCTACAATACTTGTTAAAGTTTAACACCACCAAACAAACACCTCCTTACTAGACACAACATTCAGGCAAATCGCCTACAACAACTTCACTTACAAATTTGACTGGCTTCAAAAACAAAAAGAAAGGCTTCAGGAGAAAAACTTCACTTACAAACTCAGGGAATTGGCTAAGATTCAGCAATAGATTCTACCCAAATAATGCACATGAGCACAAACCAACCACCAAAATGAAATTCATATCGTGTCCAGGTTCTCTGCCCTAGGCCTGGCCCGTACCTCCGTTTCATATCTTGCAAAATTTGGATCAAAATCGAGTTCGGCCTCTACCGGACCTCAGGTTCCCAAAACCAGAGCTCTGGTATAGTTTTTATGTCTATATTTCCATCTCGAGCGCTCAGCCCGGACCTCCGTTCCCTCGACCAGAGCTCTGGTCTCAATTTTTAGTGCCTCTTTTTTTCCCAATCTCGAGAGCTCATCCCAGACCTCTGGTTTATACACCAGATCTCTGGTCCTGGTCGAAATTCTTTATGTTTTTCTCCCGTCCCTTTCTTCGTCCCCACCCGTCCTGGCCGGTCCCGTCCCTCTACCTTCCTCCAGACCGTGCGTGTGCGCGCGTGGGTCGCGACTTCTCCAATCGGGGGAAAGCTTCCCCACGTGCTCCAGATCCACGCCCTCTCTTAGCCCTTCCCCATTGCGCGGGAAGCTTTTGAAGGTAATTCCCAAATCTTTCTCTTTCCTGATCTCCCAATGCAACTCATTTCTCTCAAATCCCTTTGGTCGAAACCTTTATCTCGACATTCTCTTTGCACGTGCTACGATGGGTTGGTGTTTGGGTAGACGAATCTTAAGCACGCGTGCAGGGGGGTTAGGGTTTCGGGTTTAGGGTTTAGGGCGGCGGCCGGCGGTCGCAACATGGGCCATGGCCCCTCCCAAGGTCAGCAGTAGACTTTTATAGTTTGTTAATCTTTGCGGATGTAGCTTTAGGTGACATGTGGTAAACCATAGTTGTTTGCCTGTTTGCTGTTTCTAAGCCGACGACAAGAGCAAAATGACAACCGGCACATAGAGGATCAAAACCTCAAACTACAGTGGCTGTTTGATGCATATCACTAATTGTCTAGTCCAGCAGGAGGCAGCTGCATGCCGTGGCGGCAAGCCAACAGACAGAAGTAGGCATGCAGAGCAGGCCGCACAGGGGCGTCCACACGCAAACCAACTGATTCGATGCTGGTTACATGGGCCTTGTTTAGTTCCCAAAAAATTTTACAAAATTTTTCAGATTCCCCGTCACATCGAATCTTTAGACACATGCATGAAGTACTAAATATAGACAAAAATAAAAAAATTGCACAGTTTGGTCGGAATTAACGAGACAAATCTTTTGGGCTTAGTTAGTCCATGATTGGACATTATTTGTCAAATACAAATGAAAAGGCTACAGTGTCCATTTTGCAAAATATTTTGGAACTAAACAAGGCCCAGTTCTGATTTCACGTAATAAGCTAGTATGCTGTTGTTTATGCTTTTCTTTTTATTTTTGAAAGATATAATCATATAATACCTAAAAGAGAGGCAATTCGATATTTTTGAACGAAGAAAGCAATCAAAACAAATTTAAATGACCGATAATGGAAGAAAGATAGTATTTTTATATCATATAGACTCGGTGTATGTATAATTAATGATGATGGTTTATGTGCCATTTTTATTATTTAGTTGATCCCTATAAATACCAAGATTAATATACTATATTATTTATGTTTTGATCTCTTGGTCCTTTTTTTTATGGTACAGCAATATGGGTCGTGCGTAATCAAGGAAGGTCGACTCCACTGACTCCCCTCGTGTTGATAATGAACTGCCTGTGCCGTCTCGCCGCAAGAAGGTCACCTTATGTCGTCGCCGTGTTGGCAGGGGGAGCAGTGGCGACAGTCCTATTCAGGAGCCCACGCCCCGTGCTCAACCCGTTCGACATTGCTCCTCTGTACGTCGCTCCACGAACAAGCACAAGGGCAAGGCTGCTGCTGCAGCACAGAAGAGGAGGGCCGCACTGATTTCTCTACATGGACTAAGTCGTCACCGTTGGCATTGCATCGTGCTCACACCTCTCCACAGTTTAATACTCACTATGCTCGATCAGTCGATTATAGTGAGTCATCGTTTGGTATGAAGAAAATTCGATTTGAAGATCCTTTGAAGTATGTCAGAGAGGAGCATATTAATGATTATCGCTTTTACAATCAGTTTCAAGTTGATTATTACAACTCGGTGTTTGTAGACAAAGGCAACAAGATTTTTAGGCACAGATACATTGGTTAGGATGGTTGCTTGGCTATGATGAACCCCTCTCTCAAGCCTTAACCTTGCTAAAAGCTAAGGGTTGCAAGGACATCATGTGCCTTGAATACAATTGGTCTGATGAAGTCATCGCCCAATTCTAGGCAACTCTTTGGATCTCTCAGGATGCAGACAAAAGCCGGTTAAGTCAAGTCATGCATTTTTCTATTGAGGGTGTGGATTACGAATGCTCATATGTTAGGTTTGCCACCATTCTTGGCTTCACTCGTGATGACTTTGACAATGATCAGAAAATGGTCCTTTGTACCTACAAAGTGCCATCAGATCAGGCTATTGCTCACATGTATGTTGATGGTGCATCACATGACAGCTTTGGTTCAGCCCACAATATGAAGCCAGTCTTTCAGTACCTCAATCTTTTGTTTTGCCACACTATTTGTCCCAAAGCTGGTGCTGTTACATCTATTCAGTCGTATCTAAAGCATGCTCTTGACTGTTTCGGTCCCGGTAATAAGCAATTTTGTGTGTTTGATTTGATTTGGATAGGAATACTGACATGCTGTTGGAACCATCAAAAGAGCATTGTTCATGCACCATATATTATGAAAATGATTGAGAATGTTACTAAGACGGACCATGTGACTCAGGTGGCTGACCATTTTTATATTCCCACCAAGATTGATTTGGAAGCTAAGTTGAAGCGCAGTCTATCAGATGGTGCATCTCAGGGAATTCCCAATGCTCCTCATGCTACTTCTCCAACTCCAACTTGCCCTCCTTCCCAGGTCCGTGATAAGCCCAACTTGGTTGAGAGGATGCTAAAAACTCTTATTGGAGCTTGTGTCACTGCAGCTGAACGGCAATATTAGTTTGAGGTGCGCATGACTGAGCACATGAAGAGGATGCATAGTTGCACTCAGCTGTTGTGTGAGCAAGCCAACATTCCAGTCTCTCCACCGCATGAGGATGCATTTATAGTGCCTCCTCCCCAGCAGATAGTGGATCCCTCCACTTCCCACTATGATTCCTAATCTGCTCTGGAGGAAGCATATGAGAGAGCTCATGAGGATGCTCCTATAGAGGATATGGCTGATGCTACTTGGGATGTCGTAGCAAGTACACACGGTCGGCAGTCTCAGCTGTGGGACACATGGCAGCAGGCACCATAGTTCAGTCATCCCTCACAGCAACACGTCCAGCAGACCTAGTCGGATTGACTACAGTACATCGGCAGTAGTTCAGCGAGCAACATGTGGCAGGACTTGTTTTTCCATCTCAGCAACCTGCTTGTCCCTCCGGCAATGAGTTTGCAGAGTTCGTCTTGAGTGATCTTGGTGACATATTCCAACCTCATCAGCTCGTCGTTCCTCTTTTAATTATCTCCATGTCTTCGACATGCTTCACGTTTCTTCCCTTTTTGGCGCTTGATGACAAAGATGGAGAATATTTTGTGTGTTTCCATGTTAGGTGGTTATCTATCTCACTGTTACGTATTTGGACCATAAATATCTTGTGTCTCGACATTTATGTATGGGCATTGTAAGACTATTTGTGTGTTGACAATGTATGATTGTAAGACTATCTTGTGTCTCGACATATCTGTTTATTTGGTAAATCCTATGCTTATGAATTGGAATGCCCGTCGTGGGTTTTGGTGGGTTAATGACAAGCAAACAAAGGTCTAATGCGTCAACAAGTGTTTAAGCAGGTTAAATTTGAATAAAGTGATGCATCTGAGGAATGACGACCCGCCAAATTTATTCTAAAGCGTATTTTAGGAATGATGACCTCCCAATTTTATTCAAAAGATGGGCTTTTGGTAGGTGGTCTCAATGCACAAGTAATGGCAAACTACCCCTTTAGTAGCACTAACATTTTTCTTAACACAAAAACCATGGGGGAAGTTCCCCACATGGCATAACAAAAACTTTTCAAAAAAGGAGAATGGACAACAGAGAAATATTCAATACCGGAGGTCTCATCCTGCAAACCAGAGATCTGGAAGTTTCACTAAAAATGATTTTTATAAACCTGAGAGTCACTCCTAGAGGTCTGGCCCTCCAAACCAGAGTTCTGGAATTTTCACTAAAAATATGTTTTGCAATCTCGAACGTCACTACCAGAGGTCTGGTCCTTTACCAGACCTTTGGTTCTGCGCAGACAAACTTTGCTAAAGCTCCCGAAAGCGCAAAAGTGAGACCCAGCACATTGAGGCATTTCAATAAACTGGTTAAAATCTACATTACAGTCATTACAAGTTGTTCAAGCCTTGTAAGGTAATGTTTACAAGTTCTTCATGAAGGCCACAATTAATGAAACCATAAGTCGTTGGTCATTTTAATTCAACTTCGAATACCATTACAAGTCCAAAATATCGATCACAACCACATGCAGCTAGTTGAAGCTTCCATAATATGACAAGTAGTTCATTTCCCCTTTGCTTCTTCACCTTTGCTGGCCAACTGATTCTTCATAGGTCATTTTCTTGCATGCATGGCTGGTGTAGGATTTAGACTTGTGATTTTCACAGGGTTACTCCTAAAATTGTGACAAACCATCCATATATATAATTGGATACATGATTTGCATGATAAATCATGTCAATCATCGATGCACAAAGTTTAGTCGCCTACATTGTTCTCCCTTGTCCATCGGTGCGAAACTAGGGCATTGCATCTTCTGGAATACTGTGTGCTACATTTTTTATCTTCTTTGGCAGGTCTTTGAAAAGAGGCATTTCACTAAACTGGTTGATAAAGTCCTCAGCACCGTCAACTCCAATAATTAATCTGTTGTTTCCCAGAGATAGCTACATGTTTTGGCTTACTTGCCTTTTTGCTCTCAGGGCTTATGTCATCTACATAAAAAACCTGTGCAACATGGTTAGCAAGGACCCACGGGGCATCTTTGTAACCCAGTACTTTATCCATGTCTACAATTCTCATGCCATAGTTGTCCACACCGATGCCTTGTTGGTTGTCTACCCACTAGCATCGAAAGATGGGAACATCAAAATTGACACCATAGTGTAGCTCCCATATTTCATGAACAAACTCATAATATGTAGTATATGTCATTTTCATCAAAGGCATCACAACGAACCCCACTATTTTGTGTCAAACTCTTTTGGTCCTTGGATTTGACATGAAATGTGAAGCCATTAATGTCGTAGACCTACCATGTAGTGATCTGGCGTGATGGTCTAGATGCCAGCATCTTGATGGTTTTCTCATTCATTGACTCCCCATATGGAATGTCCTGATCCATAAGCCATGTGCTGAACCTAAGCTTGTGCTCCTTCATGACCCAATCTTCTGTGTGTTCATTGTTTTGTTCACGAAGCTCATTTATGTGTTGCTGGATCAATGGCTCCATTTTTGAGAGATGATGTAGGACGCTATGATGTGCCTCTAGGACTGTGTTGTAATCCAACAGAATAAATGACTTTTTACCCATACGCCAGTTTCCATGCAGCCTACCCTCGTGCTATGATGGAGGCAAACCAATTGCAATCTAGTCTTGTAGGCATTTATTAAAGAATGGACCTCCGGACTCATTGCCACTTCGGTAGTGTAGACTTCTATCATGGACCCCTCAGGGTGAGCCCGATTTGACATGTAGGCATTCAGAATCGACATGAAACGCTCACAAGTCCACATTACATGTAGATACATGGGACCTAATGCCTCTATTTGATCAACCAAGTGAACAGTGAGGTGTACCATGATATCAAAGAATGAGGGAGGGAAACACATCTCCAACTGTGACAATGTCTTCATGGCGAATTCTTGTAGAGATCCCAATTATGCACGGTCAATCACCTTCTGCGAGATCTTGTTGAAGAAGTAGCACAGTCGTGTGATTGCCATCTTTAGAAACACCGGCTTTATAGCCCTGATGGCAATAGGGAGGAAAGTAGTCAGCATGACATGACAATCATGAGAGTTGTAGTGGGTTAGTGTAAGGTCTTTCATCGACAATAGACTATTGATGTTTGAGCAAAATCTAGATGGAACTTTCAAAGTCTTAAGCCACACACAAATCGCATGTTTCTCATCTGGGTTGAGGTTATAGCTTGCTGCCGGAAGGACCTGCTTTCCTTTTTCTTGACATGGGTGAAGTTCCGGTCTGATGCCTAAGTTGACCAAATCCAAACGTGAATTGAGACCTTCTTTTGTCTTGCTTGGTATGTCAAGCAAGGTCCCAATTATGTTATCAAAGACATTCTTCTGGACGTGCATACCATCGATTGCGTGTCGTATGTCTAGTTCTTTCCAGTATGGCCAATACTTAAAAAAATTGACATCTTCTTGAATGTATCCCCCTCTGTTGGCTTCACATTCTTTCTCATTCCATCTTTGGTCTTCTTCCCAAAAACAAATTTGATTTTGTTGACTATTAAGAATACTCTTTTACCCACACTTGTACCTGATGGAGCTGTAGATTTTGTTTCATCCCTTTTGTCAAAGTCATGATTCATTTCTATCTTTCGGTACTTGTGTCTTTTTGGTAAGAAGCGTCTGTGCCTCATGTACACTAGCTTGTTGGATGCAGCAAAGAACAAGTGAGAGGTTTCATCTAGACACATTACACAACCCACCTTTCCTTTGAACTAGCCAAATAATGCAAAGAGCACTGGGTAATCATTGATGGTAACAAAAATCATTGCATTTAGTGTGAAATCCTCCTTGCAAAACTCATCCCACATGGCCACACCCTCCCATAGATTTTGCATCTCCTGCATTAAGGGCTCTAAAAACACATCAATATCAACACCAGGTTGTCTAGGTCGAGAAATAAGAACGGTTAGTAAGAGGTATTTTCGCTTCTGGCCAACCAGGGAGGAAGGTTGTAGATGGTCAGGATCACTAGCCATATACTGTGCTTGTTGCTACTCTCAGCAAATGGATTCATTCCATCAGTACTTAGAGCAAGCCTTACATTTCTTGGATCCTTAGCAAATTCAGGGTGTGTGTTGTTGACACTTACTAACACCACTTGGATACTAGGTTGTCATCCCCAGCATGGTGCCAGAGTGTACAAAGGTATTTATGAATATAAAGGCTCACTAGAAAATATTCTATTCTATCCGCAAGCGCACAGATAAAATACCTCATTGTAGCATTTCACCAGGAAAGTATTCCAGGTATCGTTATTTATAATTTTGCTTAAGAGAACAGTGGAAATGAAGATAAGGATAAAATCTATCAAGGCATAGACTAGAGATAAACTTGCAAGAACATGATTACTAATGAGGAACTCGTCACACAGTCACTTACTTTGGCAGGGGGTAAGCCATAATAATGATAATGAAATATAAGCTCATGGGTAAATAACACAGCGATTAGAAAATAGACTACTCCTCATATATGTAAGGTGACGTCGGATTAGCTAGAGAATGGATTCTAAGTTATCTACTATCTACTAAGTCACAATCTACTCTAGTTATCTACAAGATCATATATAGCATAAAAGACTTTTCATTCATGTATAAGGAACATTGCTAAAGTAAATCAGAACATTGCAAGACTTACTCCGCAATACAAATTCTGCCTGTCCTATCAACGGAGGGTGGACTATATAAGAATCAATGAAGCTATCACCATCGCGAACTACCACACGACCCGGCCAATAGGATACGTTTGCAGGTAAATAACATCTAAGCACCACGCCCACATGTGATCTACCACTTAACTCCTGCGCGTCAAGAGTTAAGCGCTTTGCAAACTTATACATAAACTCATTATCAATCATAACTATATCAAATATAGAACTAGAGCAAACTAAGAACATAATAAATAGAGACATAATGCAATTAGAATAAAGTAGTAGAGAAAGATATGAAATAATACCAATCTTTATTAACGAAGATCCGAATCCAGAGCGCTAGGCTCTACTTCTCTAATTCTATCTAATCAATCCTATAAAACTTGAAGGATTAGGGAGTAGCTAATTCTACATCTCTGTGGGAGAGAAGTTCTAAAACCCTAACTTTGATGGCTTCCTCTGATAATGATTTCTCCTCTCTCCCCCTGGGGTGGAGAGGTCTTGCTTATATAGTCCCCTCAAGTGAATTTGGGCCGTCGGATCAAACCGACATTGATCGCACGGTTTTCCTTGATCCTTTAGGTCGGTGGAGCATAATCCGCGAGGTTGGTTGTGATTGGCCTCGAGGCCAGGGCGGGCGCCCTGCCCCCGTGCCCGTCCGGTCTCCCGTTCGTTCCCATGGCTTCTGGACTCTTCTAGATTAAGGAAAATTGTGCGGCATGTAATTATCTCATTGTAAACATGACATGTGGGCCTTCTCTCCATATTTTCTGATAACCCCCTGCAGAAATAGACAAACACCAAAGCTCGTGGAATTCTGTCAGATAAAACCCTAATTCTAGGTGTTTGGTGCATATAGATCCTTTTCCATGTTTAGTTGATGGTTAAATTTAGTACTTAAGGACCGTCAACAAACTCCCCCAAGCTTACCCTTTGCTCGTCCCTGAGCAAACAGCTAAACTCAGATGGATCAGGAGTTGCTTCGATGTTTTCTTTCCTGACAGGCACACATGCTTATAAAAAATTCTTCCAAATTAGAGTGAAGTGTCATGGAGCTTAGTACCTGCACTTAAGTCTTAAGTAATTGAGACACAAAATAATTAAGTCAAGCACTATTCCTCATGTCTATACTTCACCTTTGTTCTGGAGTTTTGCATAAGTTTTTTTTTAAAAATAAAACTCAGAGTTCCCAGCTATGACTCTCTTAAGTCTCTCTATATGTGGTATTCGTGGATCCTTACCAAAAATGTCACTGTTGACACTAGCTAACACCACTTGAATACTAGGTTGTCATCCCCAGCATGGTGCCAGAGTGTACAAAGGTATTTATAAATGTAAAGGCTCCTAGAAAATAATCTATTCTATCCGCAAGCGCACAGATAAAACACCTCATTATAGCATTTCACCAGGATAAGTATTCCAGATATCGTTATTTATAATTTTGCTTAAGAAAACAAAAGGGATGAAATTAAAATAAGGACAAAATCTATCAAGGCATAGACTAGAGATAAACTTGCAAGAACATGATTACTAATGAGAAACTCGTCACACAGTCACTTACTTTGGAAGGGGGTAAACCATAAAGATAATGATAGTGAATTATAAGTTCAAGGGTAAATAACACAGCGATTAGAAAATAGACTACTCCTTATATATGTAGGTGACGTTGGATTAGCTAGAGAATGGATTCTAAGTTATCAACTATCTACTAAGTCATAATCTACTCTAGTTATCTACAAGATCATATATAGCATAAAAGACTCTTCATTCATGTATAAGGAACATTGCTAAAGTAAATCAGAACATCGCAAGACTTACTCCGCAATACCAATTCTGCCTGTCCTATCAACGGAGGGTGGACTATATAAGAATCAACGAAGCTGTCACTATCGCGAACTACCACACGACCCGACCAATAGGATACATTTGCAGGTAAACAACATCTAAGCACCACGCCAACATGTGATCTACCACTTAACTCCCTCGCGTCAAGAGCTAAGCGCTTTGCAAACTTATACATAAACTAATTATCAATCATAACTATATCAAATATAGAACTAGAGCAAACTAAGAACATAATAATTAGAGACGTAAAGCAATTAGAATAAAGAATTAGAGAAAAACAGCTCATACATATGTTGTCTCTCAAGTCTCTCTATATGTGGTATTTGTGGATCCTTACCAAAATGTCACTTACCTAAAGCTAATGGAATATTTAAGTGGAGCTCATAGGAGTGAAAAACAGCTCATACATATGTTGTCTAATCGAGCCATGGATCCAAAGGAACTCAGCATATAATTAAATCAAGATGTGCATGTGTGGTGGAGTAAATGATAGTGATGGTAAAAAAATGTATAAGTGATAGTAAAACTTACTTCTCATTGCTCCTCATATTGCTATCTCTCCTCTTCTTTGATCTTTGCTTTGGGAGAACATGGGCTATCTTTTCTTTTTTTTCTTTTTTCAGGTGGGTAGTAGATACCCCTAATTCTACTGTCGGACACTTGTCCATTTTTCCGCTCAAGTGCGCATCTTTGTACCTCTAATTCTACTCCGGACACTTGTCCATTTTTACCTCTCGTCTCACTCTTTTTTCTTTCTTTTTCGAGGTTTCGGGCACTTGCCCCTTTTTATTTCCTCGCATATTTTTGCATAACCTATGCAACTTCTGCATTGAATCTTTTTTTTAGAGAGAGAGAATAACAATATTTGGGACAGTGAGTGATAATATTTTTAGCAATTTTAATGAATGGTGGTGGATGGTGTAGTAGATGTGTGCAAGTGAATATCTTAATTTAACCACATGAAAAGCTCCTAAGGGTCTACACAGCTCGATCAAACTCAATGTGAATATTGTAAAAGATGTTATAGCAAGTATTGCTGTGGTAGGTAGTTTTGTAATGCTAGGAACCCATCATGTGCTTTGTAAGTTTTCAAAATAAATCTCCAGAACTTAGTGTAGCAGGAACAAGATAAACAGCAGCTCAAACTTTATATTATGTCCTTCTCTGACCTAGACTTTAGTGTTATCCTTCTCAAAGATAGTAATTTCAGTTTTAATAATTCCTGGAAGAACTCTAATATAAAAGCTAGGTACTTGCAAGTAAGCAAACAGAGCAACTGTTCATCATTTCCATCATACATTTTTTGGTCTTTTATTTTTCTAGAGATTAATACTTAGCAGGGAAGATAAAACACACTTATCTACACACTCTTTTTATTTTGTTTTCATGTTTATAAAAGGTAGTAAATTAAAGCAAGAAAATATTTATTGGGTTTTCTAAGTTTTTCTCTTTAAGATAAAATACTAAAATAGAAAAGAATAAATAAGAAGAGCAAATGAAAACTTACTTGTTAAATTGGGGAGGAACTCCCCCAAGCTGGATGTTGATGTCGGTCTTACCCGATGTTCCAGAATCGCATCATGGTTGTGATGTTGTCGTTCATTGTTGTTGTATCTTGTCTTAGCTCTTGTACTGCAGCGGCATGGTCCTGGTTCCATTTTTGTTGCTCTTCCAGGAGTCGTCCATGTTCTGCTTGCGTGTTCTGGATGTCGAGGAGAGTGTTGTCGGTACGGGTGAAGAAAGCACCGGCCTCTTGGTAGTAGTCATTCGTGAAAGCGTAGGAGGCGTCGGAGTATCGTCCTGCATCGAATTGGGGCGGAGGTCTGGATCATGAAGCTTCATATGGGTCAGTGGAGTACCTGCCCGTATGAAAAGGCAGGTTTGTCCACTGGTGATCTTGGCTCTCCGGCCATGTCTCCTGTGTTGGCTCTTATGGTTGCGCATGTCGAACCCATGGGTCTCGAAGGACTCGAGGGTTGTAGTCGCTATAATGCAGGTGCGCTGCTTCTTCTGGTCCAGGATCAGCTCCATACCCTTGATCAGTGATCATCCTTTCAGATGCCACTCGTTGTGGAGCTCTCTGGTTCACTGGTGTTGCTGCAATCTCAATCAAAAAATTTTGAACAACATAGAGGCCAAGGTTCGGGTTAGGTAACCGAATCTTGAATTTATCATCATATAGCATATACATTATGTTACCCTCTTTCTTTAACATCCGAGCTTGTCTAAATGTGTCATAGCCATGATAAATTCTTAACTCATCTATGAAGTCCAACGACGAGTTTTCTAGTAAATGAAGGTTAAAGGCTAGACAAGTGATAAGTGAAGTACATCCTACTGGTCCCTGAAGACTAGGTATACTAAGCCAATGAGAAACTAAAAGTGTAACAGGTGAAGTGGGTACTTTATTAATGGCAGCATATAAAAGTTGTAAATCTCCTACTCTTACTTTTCTAATATCATCACGATAGAAAAAATTGTACCCAAGCCATTTGTGGAACATCCTAATAGTGGGGTGTTCCATGTCACTGGTTCGGGCTTGACTATAAAAATTATCTCTAGATATCTCTCTCCAGAACTGGTGTCTCTCAAAATTTGGTAGGTCGGAGTCAATGTTTAGGATGCATCTTGAAGAGAAACCAAGATGGTCGCTCAGTTCTCTCCAAGACAACATAATCTCCTGTTTGAACATACGAAAAACAATTCCCCCCTCATAATATTGTAAGGTGCAAAGAAATTCGAGTGTGAGAAGACGAGAACCTAGCTCAGTTATGTTCCAAAAATTTGTCCACCCTAGCATCTAGAAAATTAAGTCAAATTCAGTGTCCATACCTGTTTCTTGTAGTAAGATTGGATCAAGAGTAGGGATGTGAATGAAATCTTTGTTCTTTAGTTGCTGATAGACTTCCTTCTCTCTTCGAGTCTTTAGTCCAAGGTCTCCTATCTTGAGAAGGACCTTAACTTGCTGATTAGATGAAGATGACGGAGCTTGTGTGGGCGCAGGGTCGACGCTCATCTCTGATGGGTGTGAGGACGGTCGGGATGAACTCCTTGTACCTATGTTCTTAAGGACCTTCCCTGCGTTCTTCACCTTCTTAAACATCCTGTAGACAAAAGTTGACACACACACAACTAGTGGAAAATGTGAGAGAAAATGTTAGTGGTCAGCTGTCCGAAATGTTAGTAGTCCAGAGGTTAGTCGTTTAAGACAAATTTTTATTTTGGCAGCACCTCCCCCTAAAGAACTTTTACTTCCGCTTTGGACAGCGGGATCACTACTTACTAGGTGAACTCACTCTCTCACTCAAAAACTACCAACTTCTTTCCCACTCTTCTCTTCCTCTCTATCTCTTCTTACTTCACTACAAGAGCTCCTTCTCTGGAAACTGAAACTTGTGTGGTTTTCTGGGATGCTTGTGTGAAGAAGATGGAGGTAGAAGGTGGCTATTTATAGGAGGAAGGAAGGGCAGGGCGGGCGCCCTTGGTAGGTGGGTGGGCGCCCACTTGTGGTGCTCATCCTGGCTGCCCTTTCTCCACTCCCTCCCTTGCTTAATTCTTACGCAAAATAATAGATCAATGGTGGTGGTTAGTCGGTGGAAAAGTGCTGGTGAGTGGAGATATGTTGGTGGATCAAATAATGTGATGGGATGTGTGTGAGGTGTGGTGTATGACATGTGGGACCCAAGGAGTGTGGTTCATGCTTCTAGAAGATTGCTATAATTAAATATAATGCAGGAAAATCTATGAGAAATGAAAACTTATTGAAATGATAATGGAAAAATATTTTTGTGCCTCAATAATAACTAATAAATATGGGTTGTAACACACCACAAATATTATTTATATGGGGCTTTTCATTATTATAATAATGCTATGAACAAATATGACTAATGCAAGAATTAATTATGCAAGAATTTAAACAATGTGGGTAAATATCGATTTACCTCCCGGCGAGGGTTTGGGATTTTTAGGTCCCCCAAGCTGGACCTCCAAATCTTTTAATCTTCTGAATTACCTTCCTCTGGAGATGGTGTCTCCAGTGGTTCTTCTTCATGAACTTCCTTCACTGTAGGGTCTCTCTCTGGTCTAGGCTTGAATGTGAAGTGTTCTTCTTTTCCGTTTATGTTGAACTTGATTTCTCCTTTCCCGACATCAATGTGGGCATTGGAAGTGCTTAGAAATGGCCTTCCAAGGATGATGGACACTTTTGAGTCAGGATTCATGTCCAGTACCACGAAGTCTACTGGCACCAGGAAATCTCTGATCTTGACTGGAATGTTCTCGGCGATACCCAATGGGTGTCGAACCGATTGATTTGCTAGTTGCAGGCACATTGATGTTGGTTCTAGGGTCATATGCTCAAGCTTTTTGTAGACTGATGCTGGCATCACACTGACACTTGCTCCGAGATCACAAAGTGCATTGTTGAAGTGTTGGTTTCCGATCGAGCAATCAATAGTGGGACATCCTGGATCCTTCTTCTTCCTTGGTGGTATATTGAGGATGGCCGCACTACATTCTTCTGTCAGCTTGATAACCTCAGCGGTGGGCAGTGGTCTCTTCTTGTTAAGAATATCTCTGATGTACTTTGCATATGTAGGTACCTGTATGGCATCAAGTAGAGGTATGTTGACATATAATTTCTGAATGACCTCTACAAACTTACCAAACTGCTCATCCGACTGCAGTCCTCTGTTTCTTCTGGGAAATGGCAAATAGTTGGTGTCGTAAAAATCTTTCCTCATTTCTCCAGTTTTTGGTGGTTGTAGCAGATCTTCTGCTTCAATTGGGCTTTCTTCTTCTATCACTGCTGGTTGCACTTGTGCTGATGTTCTTTGATTCTCTTTTGGGTATGGGGGATCTCTGGTGGCTCTGCCTCCTCTAGTGGTTATATTCTTTACCTGCTCAATGTTAGTAGCAACAGGCAGTGTAGCAGCTAACTTTATTAATTGAAGCTCTACCCTTTTATTAAGAGTGTTTTGCTCATCAAAGGCAGTTAATAGAAAATCCATTTTATTGTGTATATCTTTTAGAGATGATTTATTTGTGTCTAGCCTTTGTTTAACTTCATTATTAATTTTAGTTTGTTGAGCTATTATCTCTTTTAATGAAAGTTGCTTGAAAGTATTACCTGAATTCATACCTTTGCTATTGGGTTGACTCGAAGTGGGTTGATATTTGCATGCTGTCTCAATAGCCCTTTGATCTTCTCTAAACTTGGCCCTCTGGTCAATTCAATAGAGCAATTTTTCCATCTTGGTTGATAGTGCTTTTACTTCTTCTGGTATTTCTTCAGTTTGATAACAATGTTGAGCTTTATCTTGGAACCAGCTTTGATTTTCTGCTATCTTATCCAAAAGTATCTCTGCTTTTCCAATTGTAAGCTCCAAGAATGATCCTTTAGCAGATGCATCTAGGCACTCACGAGCCTTCTGGGTTAATCCATGGTAGAAGGTCTGCATAAGTAACCATGTGGCCATTCCATGGTGAGGACAATCTGATATGTATCCTTGAAAACGCTCCCATGCTTCTTGAATGGTTTCTGTCTTCTGCTGTTGGAAACTGACAATATTTCCTCTTAAGGCAGTTGTTTTGCCTATAGGGAAAAACTTTGATAGAAAGGCATCTAACAAGTTCGTCCAGTTGTTGATGTTATCTTGATGAGTGTAGAACCATTTCCTCGCTTTCCCTTCTAGTGAGAATGGAAAAAGGCGAAGTAGTATGACATCTTTGTCAACTCCGTTGATGTGGATTGTGCTTCCAATTTCTAAGAAATTCTGCAAGTGTGCACTAGCATGTTCATGTGCCTTTCCACTGAATTGTGTAGCTTGTACCAAATTGATGAAGCTTGACTTGAGCTCAAACTCGGGTACTCCTTCTACTGCAAATCTTGGACCAGTTGGAATGTTCTCAAGACTTGAAGCAGAGAATTCTTGCAAGGTCTTTTGTGCCATAGATTCAGCAATTGGTAGCTAGCTTCTTCTTTCTTTCTTGATTGCTTTGGTTCTGATGATGAAGAGTTGAATGTACCCAAAGTCAATCTTGATATACCCTGTATAAAAATATAAACATAGAAAAACAATAGGGTGAACCTGCCAAAGCAGAGGTGCCTTGTTATGATTTCTCACTTAGTAGCTGTTTATGCAATTATTTCTCTATAGTCTAGTCTAATATTTTATATGAATAACCTTGACTGATTTCCTGACTTTCCTTACCGTTCCTATGTGTTACCCTTTTGTTCCCCGGCAACGGCGCCAGAAATGCTTGTTGACACTAGCTAACACCACTTGAATACTAGGTTGTCTTCCCCAGCATGGTGCCAGAGTGTACAAAGGTATTTATAAATGTAAAGGCTCTCTAGAAAATAATCTATTCTATCCGCAAGCGCATAGATAAAACACCTCATTGTAGCATTTCACCAGGTTAAGTATTCCAGGTACCGTTATTTATAATTTTGCTTAAGAAAACAAAAGGGATGAAATTAAAATAAGGACAAAATCTATCAAGGTATAGACTAGAGATAAACTTGCAAGAACATGATTACTAATGAGAAACTCGTCACACAGTCACTTACTTTGGCAGGGGGTAAACCATAAAGATAATGATAGTGAATTATAAGTTCAAGGGTAAATAACACAGCGATTAGAAAATAGACTACTCCTCATATATGTAGGTGACGTCGGATTAGCTAGAGAATGGATTCTAAGTTATCAACTATCTACTAAGTCATAATCTACTCTAGTTATCTACAAGATCATATATAGCATAAAAGACTCTTCATTCATGTATAAGGAACATTGCTAAAGTAAATCAGAACATCGCAAGACTTACTCTGCAATACCAATTCTGCCTGTCCTATCAACGGAGGGTGGACTATATAAGAATCAACGAAGCTGTCACTATCGCGAACTACCACACGACCCGGCCAATAGGATACATTTGCAGGTAAACAACATCTAAGCACCACGCCAACATTTGATCTACCACTTAACTCCCTCGCGTCAAGAGCTAAGCACTTTGCAAACTTATACATAAACTCATTATCAATCATAACTATATCAAATATAGAACTAGAGCAAACTAAGAACATAATAATTAGAGACATAATGCAATTAGAACAAAGAATTAGAGAAAGATATGAATAATACCAATCTTTATTACCGAAGATCCGAATCCAGAGCATAGTGCTCTACTTCTCTAATTGCTATCTAATCAAACCTCTAAACTTGAAGGATTAGGGAGTAGCTAATTCTAATTCTCTATGAGAGAGAAGCTCTAAACCCTAACTTTGATGGCTACCTCTGATAATGATTTCTTCTCTTCTCCTCTCTCCCCCAAGAGTGGAGAGGCCTTGGTTATACAGTCCTTTCAAGTGAATTTGGGCCATTGGATCAAACCGACATTGATTGTATGGTTTAGATTGATCCTTTAGGTCGGTGGAGCGTAGTCTCGAAAGAGAGTCCTGATTGGACTGTAACCCTGGGCGGGCGCCCAAGGGGGTGGGCGGGCGCCCTGCCCCCGAGCCCGATCGTCTTCCGCTTCCTTCCCGTGGCTTCTGGAGTCTTCTAGATTGAAGAAAATTGCGCGGCACGTAATTATCTTGTTGTAAACATGACATGTGGGCCTTCTCTCCATATTCTCTGATAACCCCCTGCAGAAATAGATAAACACCAAAGCTCGTGGAATTCTGTCAGATAAAACGCTAATTCTAGATGTTTGGTCCATATTGATCCTTTTTCATGTTTATTTGATGATTAATTTTAGTACTTAAGGACCGTCAACAGTCACTTACCTATAGCTAATGGAATATTCAAGTGGAGCTCATAGGTGTGAAAAACAGCTCATACATATGTTGTCTAATCGAGCCATGGATCCAAAGGAACTGAGCATATAATTAAATCAAGATGTGCATGTGTGGTGGAGTAAATGATAGTAATGTTGGAAATATAAGTAATGATAAAACTTACTTTTCGTTGCTCCTCGTATTGCTATCTCTCCTTTTCTTTGATCTTTGCTTTGGGAGAACATGGGCTATCTTTTTATTTTCTTCTTTTTTTTCAGGTGGGTAGTAAATACCCCTAATTCTACTGTCGGACACTTGTCCATTTTTTTTCGCTCAAGTGGGCACCTTTGTACCCCTAATTCTACTCCGGACACTTGTCCATTTTTACGTCTCGTCTCACTCTTTTTCTTTCTTTTTTGAGGTTTCGGGCACTTGCCCCTTTTTATTTCCTCGCATATTTTTGCATAACCCATGCCTCTATTGAATCTTATTGGAGAGAGAGAATAACAATACTTGGGACTGAGTGATAACAATATTTTAGCAGATTTTTGATGAATGGTGATGGATGGTATAATAGATGTGTGCAAGTGAGTATCTTGATTTAACCACATGAGAAGTCCTAAGGGTCTACACAGCTCGATCAAACTCAATGTGAATATAGTAAAAGATGTTATAACAAGTATGGCTGTGGTAGGAAGTTTGTCGTGCTAGGAACTCATCATGTGATTTGCAGGTTTTCAAAATAAATCTCCAGAACTTAGTGTTGTAAGAACAGTAGCTCAAACTTTATATCATGCCTTTCACTTACCTGGACTTTAGTTTTAGGCTCATGCTCCCATAGATATTAAATTTCAGTTTTAGTAATTCCTAGAAGAACTCTAATATAAAAGCTAGGTACTTGAAAGTAAGCAAACAAAGCAATTGTTCATCATTTCCATCATGTATCTTTTTGGTCTTTTATTTTTTCCTAGAGATTAACACTTAGCAGGGAAAATAAAACACACTTATCTACACACTCTTTTTATTTTATTTTCATGTTTATAGAATGCAGTAAATTAAAGCAAGAAAATATTTATTGGGTTTTCTAAGTTTTTAAGATAAATAAAACACTAAAACAGAAAAGAATAAATAAGAAGAGCAAATAAAAACTTACTTGATAAAATGGGGAGGAACTCCCCCAAGCTGGATGTGGTTGTCGGTCTTACCCAATGTTCCAAAATTGCATCATGGCGGTGATGTTGTCATTCATCGTTGTGGTGTCTTGCCTCAGTTCTTGTACTACAGTGGCGTGGTCCTGGTTCCACTTTTGTTGCTGTTCCAGGAGTCGTCCACACTACTACAAAAAAAATTTTAGGAGACATTTTGTTTTGGGCCACCGAGGCGGCCGGCTTGCGGCCCGCCTCGGTTAACCTGGGCTGGGCTGCCAGCCGGGCGACCGTTACGGATAATTGTTTAACCGTGGCGGTCACTGTAAGCAAACCGCCACGGTTAATCTTATGTTAACCGCGACGGTTGTCGTAACTAAACCGCCTCGGTTAATCTATTAACCGTGGCGGTTGGTTTAGGGAAACCGCTGTTGGTATTTCTTAGCGATGCAGCCAATTATCCGCAAGCGCACGGAAGTACCGTTTTAGCACTTCACCCGGTGGTATTCAGGGTATCGAGATTTCACAGGGAACGGAGGTGTTTTGAGATTAAACTAAGTGTACCCTAGAGTAAAGTGAGAGGGATGACTTAGGTAGTGAGGTTCTCCTAATGGTAGAAGTTTTGTGCAAGGCAACATGCTTTTCTAATCTTACTTCGGGCACCGGAGCGTACCTGGTCTGCCAGGTAATATCGGCGTGTAGCTCTACGCCGTATCCGGACGTGGGGGAAACTAAGGACAAACAGGGCTGTCACCACCTGCTGCCGACCCCTCAACCGTGGGATACGAGGCAAACGAGGGTAACCTCTAACCTAGACACCACGTCTACGTTATTAGCTACTACTCTAGCGTTGCGTAGGTCCTCTCGCCAGCCAGCAAGAGTCCCTCTACTAGAGTATCTACTGAGAGATAGACAACGAACCCGCAAGATTATAAGAACATGATAACGATTACCCAATAACTTCTTAGAACAAAAGAAGAATACAACCTTTTCTTACCCCAATATGGTATTCCAGGTTGTAGAGGTACAACTCGGGAAGCGGGCAGCACTTCGGCCCTTCCGCCCAGTGCAACTAGGGGAACGGACGGGTGCTTGCTACTTCTCTTACTCTACACTCTAACTCACTCTCCTATTCTATTCTTACTCTACACTCTAACTCACTCTCCTATTCTATTCCTAACTAGAGGCTAAGGATATGAGTGGAAACTCCGCCTCTCTACTACTACTCTTGTATCTCTCTTTATTCTTGTGGACTTGAAGCTTGAATGGATTGAATGATGATTGAGAGGCCCTCGCCCCCTCCTTATATAGGTGTGGAAGGTCGGTTTGGGAGGGGGTAAACTGCAAAATGCAGCCGGGAACCGCGCTAGGGCTTCGCATGCACCGTCTCTGCAAAAGGCAGTGGGGAGCTGGGCCAGGCCGGGGTCGGCCGACCCTAGGGGGCCGCCGCCCCCTGGCTGGCTCCGTTGGCCCAGGCCCAAAGCCTAGACGATGCTCCTCGGCCTTCTGAGTTTGAATCCAATTGCATTTCGATGCACTTCTGTATTTGAATTAAATGTGCCTTCAATTCTTTGATTTTGGCGGCTCAAACCCTAGTCTCCTGTATACAAATGTGTTCACCAAAACTGTGGAATTTGGTTAGCATAAAAAAGCCCTATTTCTAATATTTGGTGATATTTTATAGAGTTTGTATGCATGTTGGCGGTATGAAAAGTGTATTTTAAGAAACGCCAACAAACTCCCCCACACTTAGCCCTTTGCTCGTCCTCGAGTAAAGCTTATGTTTTTGGGCTAAGATGGTTCCACTTCTCGTGATAATGAACCTGCATACATACTATTCCAAGCCTCACCTGAACTTATGAGCATTCAGAGTGTCTACTAAAACATCTTGAGTAATTGAAAAATGGAACAGTTAGGATTCAAATCTTCTTACTCAACTTTGCTCAAAACTTGGGTTTTTTTACCTTTTTCAATAAAAATAGTCTTGCACTTCAGATGATACTCTCAAATCACTCGAGAATGTTTCTGGTTCCTTACTAAGGTAAAAGAACCTCTTGATTTGTCCTACCTCTATAAGCTGTATTTGGAGTTTTGGGTATGGACCAAGGAGAATGCATACTTACCTTGTATGTATTGTCGAGTCAAATCTCGGATCCAAGAAGAGAAGTGTCATACCCTTAGATCAAGATGTGCAAATGTGTGGTATATGGTATAAACAACTCCGTTGGTTGATATGATCTCATCAAGTATTTCTAGACATGGCTATCATAACTCTTTTATTTTCTTGTGAGCCTTCATGTGCTCATCTTTTTTTTATACTTAGGACCTTCATGTGTCCTATATTTTTTTTCAGGTGGGTATTTTTATACCCCTAATTCTACGGCGGGCACTTGCCCATTTTTTTTCTTCTCTTTTTTTTATATATATATTTTAGCATAGCCCATGTCTTTATTTAAGATGCTCTAGAGAGATCATTCTTTAAAACATGGAGTGTTTGTATGGTGGACATGTAAGGCATGTTTTTGCGCACTCCCAGTGTAGAAGAGGAATATATATGTATCTGGAGTGTACGTGATCTTGATCTTGAGAGCATGATAAATGTCTTAACAAGGGTTAACAAGACTTGTGTTGACACCGTTTTTGGACACATATCTAGGATCGGTAGAGTGTGGATCGGCAAGATAGAGTAATGGTTACTGGTCTGTAGAGGGGTTGCCAATGAGGGTAGTTGCCGACGAGAAGACAACTGAATATGGCTAAGTCCGTGGATGGTGATGTGTTTATGCCAATGGCCAGTATTAATCGTTGCCGATGGGGAGTCTGCCGATGACGTGGAAGGAAGACTTGGAGGTCGCCAATTGATCCGTGGTGGTGTCTCAGCCTGTCGCGGCAGGATAGGTTTACGTTTTCCTTAGTTATTTAAATCGTTTTGTACACGGATTCTGTTTAAATATGGAATTTGAATTCTAGTCGTGTCTGGTTGTAGCTCTTCGAGCAGGGTATAAATATAGACCCTAGGGCCTTGTAAAAAGGGAATCAATCAATCAAACACAAGTTTCTACTCATATTCCAACATCTACTTTTTCGATGACTTCGTCATATTTTCCCTTTTTCATTACGAGTTCTTAGGAGTTCGTCGACTTAAGCTCGACGTATTCTCAAGTTCCGCGTGAATACCTCTTGGCCGTGGCATCCGGGCGCATCGCTGTTGTCGGGACCAAAGTATTCGAGTTATCACCTTTGCTGATAGTAAGGTCAAATCAGCTGGCACGCCTTAACGTTTAAATCAGGTATTAGCCCTTTGTGTTTGCAGATCAACTTTTGCATCAACACATCTTTTGGCACGCCTAGTGGGACCAGATTCAAGATCAAGATCGACATGTCGACTACTGAGTTTGATCAGGAGAATGTCATCTCTGTGACGGAAGCCAATCTCAAAGATGAGCAGAAGCAAGCTATTGCAAAAGCCATGGAGGATTACAAGCAGCAATGTTTGAGGTCCTTCAGTATCAACAGGAGCGGCGAAGTGATCCAGAAGGAAGCACTGCCGATGCCTCGGCAGGTTACTTTTGAAGCCAATCCTGGTAAACTCCAAGACATGGTTGATAGTGCTATTAACCGTGCTCTGATCAATCAAGCTGGCGTGCTGTCCAATACGGTTTTCAATGCCATGGCTAGAACTTTCAAAGAAGGACAGTTGCCACCAGATTATGTGGGCCCTTCTCATCATCAGCCAGGATCACCGGTGGTCATAGCTCCGTCGGCTGCTACAGCCGCTGCAGGCACACAAACTACCGTTCCTCCAAGCACGTTAGGAGTCACTAATGCACAATCTACACCGATGACGACTAATCCACCAACTTTAGACGGGCAGATCAAGCTTGCTACAGATCTATTGGCATCGGCAATGTCGGGATCGGTTCATCCTCCTAACTGGTGGGGTTTTGGTATGCCCCCGGAGTTCACGCTGAAGACACCTGGTACGTCCCAAGCGGTTGATATGAGAGGCAAGGCTCCTATGGCATCGGCACCTCCAAATATGCCGATGAATCAAAGTCCCCAGTATACTACAACCACTACTGCAAGGCCTTACACTGGGAATTCTCAAGCTCCAACGTTCCATATGCCTAACGCATCGGCAGACTCAATGCTGATGCAACAAAGGTTTATGGCTCAGCCAGGGTATATCAATTCAATGATGATACCCAATTACTAGTCATCGGCAGGGCCTATGCCGATGAACGCTAATAGTGGAGGGCTTGGGCAACAAGTCTTTCCGCAAATGTCCCAACAAAATCATCAGGCTACCGTGTTTCAACACGGCCAGATCTATCCCGGATTCCAGAACCAAGGGTTGCCCAACCAGCTGATGAATCTTGGGCAGCAGATCGGCGGGCAACAGTTTGGTGGTCAGCAGATGGGTGGCCAAGTGACTAACCCGATATTCCATGCAGATCGTACACCGCACAGACACATGGAAGCTTACCAGCAGATGCCAGATCCGCAACAGCCTCATCGGCAAGATGCCGATGCCTATTGGGCCAATAAGATTGTTGAAGTAATGAGAGACCAATTTGAGATAAAACCTAAAGTCAATACTTACTCTTATCGGACACCGTATCCTCCTGCATATGATTTAATCCCGGTTCGAAATCGGTGCAAAGTGCCGGACTTTACTAAGTTTTCAGGGCAGGATGATACATCAACCATGGAGCATGTCAACAGATTCATCATCCAATGCGAAGAAGCCGCCAACAGAGACGAGTTAAGGGTTCGCTTGTTCTCGTCATCATTATCTGGATCGGCTTTCACCTGGTTTATATCATTACCTCCCAACTCAGTAATTACTTGGGCCGATCTAGAAAAGCAGTTCCACAAATACTTCTTTTCTGGAGTCCATGAGAAGAAGATCACCAATTTAGTCAAATTGAAGCAACGCAATGATGAATCGGTTGAAAGTTTTGTGCAGAGGATACGGGAAGTCAAGAACAAATGCTATAGCCTAGTTCTGGATGATCGGCAGCTAGCCGATTTGGCTTTCCAGGGCTTGTTGCCACATATCAGGGACAAGTACGCATCCCAGGAGTTTGAAAGCTTAAGTCATTTGGTGTAGAGGATTTCTGATCAAGTTATCAAGCCTTTTGAACCTAAGAGAGCGTGGAATAAAAATGTCTCCTTGGTTGATGAAGCAGCAAGCTCAGACTCTGATGAGGAACCAGTCATCGGCTTAGCAGAATGGGTAAAAAATAAGAAGCCGATGTCTTGTCCATTCGGACACAAAGAGCTAGAGAAGTTCGCGTTTGACATCACTAAGGCCGATAGGATATTTGACTTTCTACTTCAGGAAGATCAAATCAAATTGTCACCCAATCATGTAATCCCATCGGCTGAAGAATTGAAAAGCATGAAGTACTGCAAATGGCACAAAGCGATTTCTCACAGCACCAATGAGTGCAAAGTTTTTAGGCAACAGCTGCAATCGGCTATAGAATCTGGAAGGATAAAATTCGACAGCTCTAAAGCTCAGAAGCCGATGAAGATTGATCAACATCCTTTCCCAACAAACATGCTGGATGCTAGGGGAAAGACCAAGGTCTTAACATCGGAAACAGCTGAAAGAAGTGCATCGGTGGATCCTCAACATCAGGTCACTACTGCCGATGCAAAAGGAAAAGGCGTGGTCCAGGAGGGGACTAACTCAGGAAGGCCTCCCCAATCTGGTATCGTCATAACTCACAGAAAGCCTCGGGAAACTTGGCAGCAACATGAGGATCGGCATCGGCGCCAGCAGGGGGACTATCGTCGAGAAGAAGAAAGACACCGACAGGAATGGAATCGGCATAGGGATCACTAGAATTGTCCGTTCTTCATCCACTGTTGGGAGGAAAATATCAAGCTACAAACTGTCAGAGATTGTCCTGAGTGCAATGGTTATGATCGGTACGACAGATCTGATCGGCGCTATCATGATGACGATCGGTGATTTAATGGGCCGATTAGGGGGAGAGCGTCCGTTCACGATCGACTGGGAGGCAGGCTCAGTGTGCACGATAGGCTCGGCAATCGTGTTGGATATTTTCCCAGGAACCGGGAAGAACTTGAAGAGATGGCTAATGCTCGAGTTCCCGATGAGTTCATATTTTGCAGGGATGCCAATACTTATCGAATGGAGTCAAGGGAAAATCATCGCCCATCGGTAAGGCAGCAGCAACTTCCTCCATGGTGTCCAGAAGGGTTGACCAGGACACAGAAAAGAAGACTGCAGCGCGAAAGGCGAGAAGAGCTAAGCAAGGGCGAGAACTCTAGCTAGTCTAGGGATCAACAACAATCAGATCCTAAGGGGAAAGGTCCATCGGCAGATGTCAACATGGTATTTATGTTGCCGATGGAGTTCCTTGCACCATCCAGTGATGATGAGTTGGAGTTTTCCGACCAAATAGCTCAGTTGGCTCTAGATCCGATGACAGCCATCTTCGAAAAGCCCGCCGATAATGAAAGGCAACATCTTAAGGCACTGTTTGTCAAAGGGAGAGTGGATGGTCAGCCAATGATCAAGATTCTAGTTGATGGTGGAGTGGCTATCAATATCATGCCTTATGCAGTGTATCGGAAGCTTCGGAAAGGAGATCAGGATTTGACCAAGACTGATATGATGCTAAAGGACTTTGAGGTCAATGTGTCTCCGGTTAAGGGAGCCATCTGTGTCGAGTTGACCATCGGCAGCAAAACCTTGCTGACAACCTTCTTCGTAATCAGTGTAAAAGGTGCCTATAACTTGCTGTTAGGGAGAGATTGGATTCATGCCAATTGTTGCATCCCGTCTACAATGCACCAGTGCTTGGTCCAGTGGGTAGGTGACAAGATTGAGATTGTCCCAGGAGATTCTTCTTATGTCATTGCATCGGCAGAAGCAGACACCTATGAGGGAACTAGGTGTATTTCAGGAGAAGTCTGGGAAAAGGATTTTCTCAAAGTTGCCGACTATGAAATTCCACCGATCCAAGCAGTCGGTTCTGACGAAGAGTCTTAATGGATAGGTTCGCCGATGATGGAAAATTAGGCCAGGGATTCACATCGGCCGATGACCTAGTAGAAGTAGACATAGGCAGTGGTGATAAACCTAGACCTACTTTTATTAGTGCTAAGTTAAGTTCTGAGTGTAAGCAACAGTTAACTGATTTGTTAAAGGAATATAAAGATTGCTTTGCTTGGGATTATACTGAGATGCCTGGTTTGGACCGATCGATTGTTGAACATCGGTTGCCTATCAAGTCTGGATTTCGGCCACATCAGCAGCCAGCTCGCCGATGTAATCCTAATATTCTTCCTGAAATTAAGGCCGAAATAACCAAACTGATTGAAGCTAAATTTATTTGGCAATGTCGGTATGCCGAGTGGATTTCCAATGTGTTTCCAGTCTACAAGAAAAATGGGAAGCTTCGGGTCTGCATTGATTTCATTAATCTTAATAAAGCTACACCAATGGATCGTTACCCAATGCCAGTTGCTGATCTGCTAGTTGATGCTGCAACCGGGCATCGGATTATCAGCTTTATGGATGGCAATGCAGGATACAATCAAATATCCATGGCTGAAGAAGATATTCCAAAGACTGCATTTAGATGTCCTGGTCATGTTGGGTTGTTTGAGTGGATAGTCATGACATTTGGCTTGAAGAATGCTGGTGCTACTTATAAGAGAGCCATGAATTTTATATTTCATGAGTTCATCGGTAAGCTGGTGGAAATTTATATTGATGATGTGGTGGTTAAGTCCGGAGACTTCACAAAGCATCTTGCCGATTTGCGAAAGGTGTTGGAATGCACAAGGAAGCATAGTTTGAAGATGAATCCCAATAAATGTGCATTTGGTGTATCGGCAGGACAATTCCTTGGTTTCATGGTGCATCAGAGGGGGATTGAGATCAGTCGAAGATCCATTGATGCCATCAACAAAATAGTTGCTCCTACCAACAAGACTGAGCTCCAGTCCTTGATCGGCAAGGTAAATTTTATCAGAAGATTTATATCTAATTTATCTGGTAAAATTCGTGCTTTCAGTCCTTTGCTTAAGTTGAAAGCCGATCAAGAATTCGTTTGGGGGGAAGGAACAACAATTTGCCTTGGATGAAATCAAGAATTATTTGGTGAATCCTCTAGTCCTGATTCCACCTCAGCAAGGGAAGCCCTTCAGATTGTATTTGTCTACCGATGGGATGGTCATCGGTTCGACTTTGATTCCGGAATTTGAAGGGAAGGAACGTGTGATTTACTATTTAAGCAGGAGGTTGATCGATGCTGAGACTAGGTATTCGGCTATTGAGAAGCTGTGTTTATGCTTGTACTTCTCCTGTGTCAAGTTGAGACATTATTTGTTATCAGCCGAATGCACTGTCATATGCAAAGATGATGTGGTCCGATACATGTTGTCTATGCCGATCATGAGTGGTAGGATCGGTAAGTGGATTTTGGCACTATCGGAATTTGACTTGCGTTATGAATCAGCTAAGGCGATTAAATGACAGATTATGGCTGATTTTGTAACTCAACACTGCGGTACAGTGGAGGTTTTGGAAATTGTACCTTGGACCGGGGGATCCACGTGTGACCGGGGGGCAGGAATCGGCATAGTATTAATTTCCCCTCAGGGAAGGAAATATGAGTTTTCCTTGCCGATTGTTGCCACGTCCACAAATAATCAAGCTGAGTATCAAGCTTTGATAAAGGGTTTGGAATTGCTGAGGGAAGTTCATGCTGATGCTGTTGAAGTCTTTGGGGATTCTATGCTGGTTATAAATCAATTGGCTGGAAGCTATGAATGCCGAAGCGAAGTCCTCATAACTTATTACGAAAGGAGTATGCAACTATTAAAGGAATTCAAGGATTTCCGATTAGAGCATGTTCCTCGATTGCATAATGAAGAGGCCAATCGGTTGGCCCAGCATGCCTCGCGATATCAACCCATGATAAATGCAATATCGGCAACCGGTGCCGATGATTGGAGGAAATAAATCATTGATTATTTAAAGGATCCATCTAAGAAAGTTGAGAGGCGCGTTCGGTTTCAAGCTACCAAGTATGTGCTCCTTGAAGGTGAATTATATTACCGAACTATCGATGGGATTCTTCTCAGATGCTTAGGTGATGATGAGGCTAAGGGTTTGATGGGAGAGATCCACGAGGGAGTATGTGGAGCACATCAGTCGGCTTTTAAGATGAAGTGGATGATTAGAAGAAATGGGTATTATTCGCCGACTATACTTGAGGATTGCTTTAAATATTTCAAAGGGTGTCAAGGCTGTCAGAAATTTGGTAATGTCCAAAGGGCACCTGCATCAGCTATGAATCCTATCATCAAGCCTTGGCCGTTCCAGGGATGGGCTATTGATTTGATCGGCTAGATTTATCCGCCATCCAGCAAAGGACATAAATTCATTCTAGTTGCCACCGATTATTTCACCAAATGGGTTGAAGCTATTCCTTTAAAGAAAGTTACATCGGCCAATATGATTGATTTTGTGAAAGAGCACATTATCTACCGATTTGGGATTCCTCAAACAATTACTACCGATCAGGGTACTATGTTCACATTAGGGGAGTTTGATGAATTTGCAATCAGTATGGGAATTAAAGTGTTAAATTCTTCTCCTTACTATGCTCAAGCTAATGGGCAGGCCGAGGCATCTAACAAAGGAATTATCAAGCTTATTAAACGGAAGATTGAAGAAAATCCTAGGAGGTGGCACACATTGTTAAATGAAGCCTTATGGTCATACCGAATGGCTTGTCATGGATCGACCAAGGTTTCACCTTATCAGTTGGTATATGGGCATGATGCGGTGTTACCTTGGGAAATTAAGACTGGGTCTAGGCGACTATCTTTTCAGGATCAGTTGACTGCCGATGACTATGCTACTTTGATGACAGACGAGTTGGATGATCTAGCAGGGCATCGGCTAAGGGCTTTGATGAGTATAGAAGAAAATAAGAAGAGAGTTGCTAGATGGTATCATAAGAAGGTAAAGGCTAAAGAATTTGCCGATGGAGACTTAGTATGGAAATTAATCTTACCGATCGGGACTAAAAATTCAAAATTTGGGAAGTGGTCTCCCAATTGGGATGGTCCCTATTGGTAAGTCGATCGGCTCCTCGTAATTCCTATATTCTAGAAACTCTCGAAGGAGTTGAATTTCCCACAGCATTAAATAACAAATATCTAAAGAAGTACTACCCCAGCATATGGGTCGATGCATGAAGGTTTAAGTGCCGATACATTCCTATCGGCTGGATCAAAATATATCTGGAGCTGAACTTAGTGTTTTGAAAGGCACCGATAACAGTCCTATCGGCTAGACTAAGGTACTAGGAGTGCTCAAAAGGGGAGAGGAGGATGTATCGCCGATGAAGAGCTCATGTGTTCAGAAGCGCCTGGATTGCCGATATGGCGCGCAGACGGATCTGGTTGGCCTCCTCTATCTCCTTCACATCATCATCAGCAGAGCCCTCCACTGGCTTCAGCTTTTTCTTCATCTGAAAAGCCGTGCGGGCTTGGATGTTACGCTCTTGCTCAAGAAGCTTGATTGTCTCCGGCAGTTGGCTTTCTTCTTGTCGGGCTTGGGACAAGGCGTCTTCCACTTGCTTGAGTTCTGCTAACAGGGCTTCTCTTTTGGCCGATAGATCGGAGATCTTGTGCTTCAGAGCATCTCCCGAGGACTTTAAAATGCCGATGTTCTTGTGCTTCTCATCGGCAAGGAGCTTCACTTTCATCATCTCTTCAGACAGCTGGGCATGAGCAGCTCTGTCGGCAAGACGTTGGGTAGCCCTCTGATACTGCAGCTAACGGCTCTCTAGGTGTGCAGCTTGGAAGAGGATTTCTTCGGCATCGGCAGGAATTTGGCATCTGAGGGTCTTGAATAGAACTTTGGCTGGGTCGGTGTCATCAACCAGCTGGGCCGTGTCTTGGTGAAGGAGGGCTGATAACTCTTCTAGCTTTGCCCTGACTTCTGCCGATGTAATTCCGACTGCCCGGGAAGAACTTGCCTCCTCACCTTCGTCTTCAGAGATGTTGATGGCGAAGGAGAACAGACTGTCGGGAGAATCCTATTCGTGAAAAGGGGATAAAGTGAGCTATTTCATGGTCAAGTATTGATAAAAACCGATGGGGGTTGGATGGCTTACTTGTTTCAAGGCAATCTCTCGCCTTTGACTAGAAGATGCTGGTGGAATTATAGGCTGATCGGCTAGAGTTGCCGATGGAACTATGTCAGCTGAAAATTAGCAGAGGTAATTATAAAATTAGGAAAATGGGTTCATCGGCAATGATTTCGTAAAATATATTACCTTGGGGTGGTGCAGTGCTTGTCTGGACCGAGGAAACTACCGATGCTATGATTGAGCCTGCTGGATCGGTAGTCTGCTCACCCACATCAGCCGATTTGTCTTCAGGCTGAGGTACTTCTGACTGAGGTCCTGCTGGCTGGATTTCTTCCACTTGGGGTGCTTCTTGCAGCTGAGGGGGAGATGGAGCTTGTTGCGTCTGGGCTTCTGGAGAGGAAGGAGAAGATTCTACTGGGATTGGTGATACTGGGGGAGGAGAAGGCGTTGCTGTCTTTTGGCGCTTTGCTTGTGCTCTGGTATTCTTGGCACCTTTTCTCTTCGGCTGACTAGACTGGGGGACATCAGCACTTTTGCTTCTGATCCTTGCCGATGCGCCGGTGTGCTGATGCAAAAAAGGAAATTTGTGAGTACAAGTGTAACAGATGTAAGAGAGAGATCAGTATGAAAGAGTTTGAAAATGCACCTTGAACGCCTGTTCCAAAGTAGAGGCAGCTACCGATGGAGATCTCTGAGTTCTCTTGGTAGTGACTTTCTTGAGGCGTACATCTCGATGCATGATGGCAGCCAAAGTGGGAGCGTTGTTGCCGATTGAAGAGATCGAACCTGATGGAAAAAGGTCAATCGGCTTGCCACTCCTGCTGACCGATGGAGGAGTCTCATGAACCTGCAACGTAACACAGAAAGTGAGTTACCGATGAAACTGAGAATAAAAGGATTAGAACATCGATTTGGAGGTACTTACAGTATCATCAGGGACCTTGTATTGGGGATCAATCATGCCACGGTATGTAAGGGCCGATCTGCAGAACAAGTGCTCCTTCCATTCTTCCCACCACTGCTTGTACGCCTGAGTAATGAAGAGGGCTGGAACCCACTCTGAGAGGTCTGCATCTGTATCGGCATTCGGTGATAGCTAGGCTACTCAGATCCACTCGAGAAGGTTAGTGATAGCTTCCCGAGGTTTTATCACATCGGCATAACAGAGTGCAATCGGCAGCTCGCCGAAAGCTAGTTGACGGGCTAGTGCCGATGGGTTGTAAAACTCATAGGTTTGGTTGGAGGTTTTCCCACTGCCAAAGAAGTTCACTGGTATAGCTCTGGGAGTAATCAGTGCCATCATCATATCGTGGTCCTTGTTGAGAGCATCATTGAAGGGATGGAAGACCAAGGGAAACATAGTGTGTGGATCTTCATAAGGCATCCACGCTCGCTGCTCTCGGGTCAGGCCTTCATACAAGGTCTGGAAGAATCGGCTGACCTGGTCTGCATTGCCACCTGTGCCAGGCAGAACTATGACAGCCTCGCCAAAGTTCAGAGGAGGGCGAGTTGCCGATTCTTCTTCATCCAGTTCATAGTCCTCGGCTATATCCCTGGGGAAGCGATGTGCGAAGAGGTCAAACTCAAGACGCTTGTATATATGGAGGCTGAGCCACATGTTGATAAACCACTAGGGACCCCCCAAGTTGCCGATGGGCTGGCCGAGCAGGAGTTTCCTGGTTACTTGATGAAGGAGGAGGTAAGCTGCACCAAGCAAGTATCGGCCGAGGGGAAATCGGCCACCATTAGCTAATCTTTCTCCTGCTGCTAGGTAGACGGAAGTCGGTCCTGCCGATCGGCCACAAAATACAAATTTGTCTAACCACATGTTCAGGAAGCTGGTCTGTTCCTTTATGTTAACAGGGCCTGCTCGTTTGTATTTTTGGATGTATCCTGACCAACCGCCGATGGAGCGAGTTTCTACCTTAGCACTGGGTTTGGTATCAAAAAAGTGGGTGCTATCGGCAGAAGATACATCTAGACCGGTGAGCATAACCACATCGGCAAGTGTAGGGGAAGCAGGGCCGTGGCCAAAGACAAAGGCATTGAGTGTGTCTGACCAGAAATATAATGCAGCTATCAACAGTGACTCGTTCCTATGCATATCGGTAATGGACAACCTGATGCATTGGTCCAGTTTACTCTCGCCCCACTGGACTTCAATTGAGTGGCTAACTCTCAAAAACCAATCCTTCCATCCCACGGTAAGACTGGGCCAGGAACGAAAGGTATCCTTCCACAGATCTAGAGAAAAGTTCTCAGCTCTAAAAGGGATCCTGTTTGTTTCTGCGTTGATTAAATCGGTGGGATCTGGGTTCCCTAACGGACCAAGACATTGAATATGTGGTTGATCAGTGGGGATGACAATTTTATTGGACAAATCCTAATGGTTTTGAAGGTAAAAGAAGAACAAAGAAAGAAAAAGAAAAATGTTCAGTAAAGTAAATTGTGGATGAACAAGGATACGATAAAAGCACTGGAGGTGGAATGAAGAACTAACCTCAGGAACGATGAAGTTGATGGCCATCTCCTCACAGAAAGGATGATCGAAGGCTTCGAGGTTGGTGAAGAAGGGGCTTTGTTGGAGTTCTTGGAGATCTCGAACAGCGTCGCCGCCAGGAAGGTGAAGTTGGAACTGTGGAATAGTGCGATGGAGAAGGAGTACCCGAGAAGGAACTATTTATAGGACAAAATGGGCAAGGGTAAATCTGACTTATCACTTCGCCGTATCCGTGAAATCCGAGGATACTCAGGAAGATATGGTAACTGTTCGCACGGTAATCAAGGGATTGCGCAGGTGATTTGACAGGAAGCGGTCGTAATTCGGAGATATTTTTACTGTGCGAGATTTCCTGGTCGGTCCATCGGCAGTGCCTTGCAACGGTAATATTGCCGATGGGCGGATAAAGTGGAGATATCTGTTGGGGAGGATAAGACACATTACTGTATAGGGCATCCTGGTCAGTCCATCGACAGCTCTCTGTAACGGTGACATTTCCGATGGGCGATTGAAGTGGAGATGTCCGTTTAGGAGGTTGAGGATTTCGAGGAATCTGCGGAAGGATTAGATCAGGGTTGTTCAGATTGAGGTTGTCGGTTACCAAATTAGGAGAATTAATTACGGAAAGGCATCATTATTGCAGAGAATTTCGGAGCATTAATGACTTCATACTCCGAAATTGGGGGGCATGTGTTGACACCGTTTTTGGACACATATCCAGGATCGGTAGAGTGTGGATCGGCAAGATAGAGTAATGGTTACTGGTCTGCAGAGGGGTTGCCAATGAGGGTAGTTGCCGACGAGAAGACAGCTGAATATGGCTAAGTCCGTGGATAGTGATGTGTTTATGCCGATGGCCAGTATTAATCGTTGCCGATGGGGAGTCTGCCGATGAAATGGAAGGAAGACTTGTAGGTCGCCAATTGATCCGTGGTGGTGTCTCAGCCTGTCGCGACAGGATAGGTTTATGTTTTCCTTAGTTATTTAAATCGTTTTGTACATGGATTCTGTTTAAATATGGAATTCGAATTCTAGTCGTGTCTGGTTGTAGCTCTTCGAGTAGGGTATAAATATAGACCCTAGGGCCTTATAAAAAGGGAATCAATCAATCAAACACAAGTTTCTACTCATATTCCAGCATCTACTTTTTCGACGACTTCGTCATATTTTCCCTTTTTCATTACAAGTTCTTAGGAGTTCGTCGACTTAAGCTCGGCGTATTCTCAAGTTCCGCGTGAATACCTCTTGGCCGTGGCATCCGGGCGCATCGCTGTTGTCGGGACCAAAGTATTCGAGTTATCACATTTGCCGATAGTAAGGTCAAATCGGCTGGCACGCCTTAACGTTTAAATCGGGTATTAGCCCTTTGTGTTTGCAGATCAACTTTTGCATCAACAACTTGACACAACTCAAAACAAATAAGCAGCTATTTGTAGAATTTTTATCAAGAGTAATATATTTGGCCTTGGTAGGTAATTATCTATCATTGAAGAGGAGACTTTTTGCAATTTTAATTTTATCAAATAAATCCCCAAGTTCATTGCATAAGTGAGCAAGTTTCAAATCATCCTACTATATCGTAAATCTCAATTACTTAGAAGCAATGGGGTCCTTATAAAAAGTTGCTCATAAATGGTAGGCTTTTGGCGAGGAATAAAGAGTATGCATGTTTAATTTCAAAGGCAGAAAGGAAATGAAGTATTCATTTATTTTTTTTATCTTTTTATTTTATTAGCAATATTTTTATCATATAAATCAGATTTAAATTGTCATAGGAGGAATAAAAATAATTCTGAAATTTTTTTCTATAGTACTCCTATGCACCACCTACACAACAGCTTACTGCCATATGTGTTGCTTATCAGTTGTCCTTGGGGGACACTGAAGGTGATTGCTAAGCTGGTACACAGGTGCGGGCACCTTCTGGATTTTGATGGGAGAACATGAATGCATGTTGTAGGTTTCATGTTAAAGGGGGAGGTTACTGTTGGATGGACAACGGGGATTGATGGATAGAGACAGCATAGCAAGATATAGAATGATAGAAAGATAGATAAAAGGTCATTTTGTTTCCTTCTCATTTTTCGGGCGTTGGTGAGAGACACATGCATGAATGCTCAAACCAATCAGGAAGCCTTGTGACTTCAAGAACGTGTTTGTTTCACTGCCACACACACCCTTCTGTTCTACTCCCTCTGTTCCAAATAATAAGATATTCCAAGAATCTTGGAGAGTCAAAGTATCTTAATTCTGACCAAAGTTATAGATAAAAATTACAAAAATTTATAACATCAAATAGGTAAACTATCAAAATATATTTAATCAAGAATCTAATAATACATAGTTGGTATCATAAATATTATTATCTTATCATATAAATTTGGACAAACTTGAGATCCTTTTACTCTCAAAGATTCTTAGAATGTCTTATAATTGGGGACCGAGGGGGTAGTATATACTATTACACTAGCACAATAAAGCTCTATACAAGCTATTCTATATTTCTACGGGCATTTTTTAGACCCGCCAACGTTGGGGGCCAGTGGAAATGAAAACTTTCCACTGGCGGTTATCTGATGAATGATGAAGCAAATCCAGTGGTCTCTACATGAATCAAATTTATGATGCATGTGTAACAAAATTATTCATTTGATGTATGCAAACTCACACTTACTCAAAGTTGTAAGGGGCCACTACGGATTCTCTATGTTGATACTGAAGCATTGTGTGTCCTAGGTAGACGGCGTATTTGGCTTCAAAGTTCTTCCTCATTTCCTTTATATGTTGCTGAGCTTCTTGAGGTGTCATCCCCTTCAATTCATCGTTATCCAAACCAACTTTGAATGTATGCTCATCCTCACATATTTTTATTGGGTTCAGATACCCAACCCTTTTACTAGCATTGGACTATGGATCTGGACCATAACTGATCTCCTGCTAATCATATTGCATTCTGCAAGACACACGTGTATACCAAATATTAAAAAATTGATATAACTAACTAATAACAACACATGTATGTGTTATTATGAGTGACACCTACAATCAAACACTGTTACAAGATGTACGTCGAGTCTCTAGAGGTTCATCATCAACCATATTGTCCTCAAAGGTAACAACAACCATTTGACAGCCACTAACAAAAGCTGTTGGTGGTATAGACACGTTGATTATGTCGATGCCAAAAATTGAAACTCTCATGTATCAGTCATGCAACCTTATTATACTAGCTGGGACCTTTTTGAGTTTATCCCAAGTGAGTAGAGGCCTACCCGGCACATATGTATCAGGCATATTTTGGTAATCCTCCCATATTGGCTTCATGATATTTACGGTAATTGTTGTAGGCTTTTTTGCTGACTTCTCATGCTCAGCCAAGTCAACGGTATGTACCGTGCAATTCCTAACAAAAATTTGGCCGTGCTAGTGCTCTTTTTCTTTAGCTCGAAAGGGGAAACCAGTTTGGGTATAGAAAATTTCTTGTTTGTCTGTTCGGGTGACAGAGTCATCTGTTTAGGATCTTTACATGGTGGGGAAGCTGGATAATTAAATGGCTCTGGTGGTGAAGATAGTGGGGTAAGTGATGATGGTGGGTCGAGAAGGGGCAAGATGAGTGATGATGGCAATGACGGTGGGATAGGAAGAGACTAGGTAGTTGATGATGGTTGGTTAAGAATAGACTTCACTTGAGAGGGTGGTGGTGGCTCACACAATTGGATGTCCCATTGAGGTCAAAGGATAAATTTCTTAGTAGCTTGTCTAAGTTTCTCAATACCCCTAGGACTAGGGATTTCTAGCATGTTGTCCTTATATCCTTGGATGACCGTCGACACTTCCACCCCGTAGTATTCTTCTAGAATGTCATGACCATGGTACTAACATCTTGAGATGGCAAAGCCTGTGGCTACTTCCCTTGTACGAATATTGTTAATACCATATCTTATGACTAGGGAGCAAGGCATAGGCATATCAATGTCGACTACTAGATGGTGATCCTTGTGACTCATATACGCGCCAATACTAGGAACAATAGTAGTTTGTGTGACCATTGTCGGAGCTAGCTGCAGCTGGGGAGGCTGAGTGGTCATTTGTTGAATAGACATCGCACTCGCCAATTGCTACATCAATTCAGGAGGAGGATTGGATAGTATTTGAGACATCATGTCTTCGAAGTCTTTCTTAACTTTCTCCTTAAAATAATCCACCATTGCTTCTTTGTATCAATTGTGTTTCTTGTACATACCTACCCACTCTTCACCGAATCCGTCTTTCTATTCTTCTTTAGATGAGATGCCTCGTACACGACTAGGATGCTCAAGGTTACCCAGACCAGCTGTAAGGATGTCTCTCTCCCTTTGTGGCTTGAACGATCCTTCCTTCTTCTTAGCTACCACCACAAAAATGTTCTTTCCTCCTTCTTCGACCTTTGGGTTTGCAAAAGACGCACCGGTCTCAGTCTCTATTGGTTTTCGAGTACAAATCCAATTTGTAGTCCTTTCACCAAGTTGCTTAGACAACACAGGCAACCCTAATGCCTTGTTTGCAGCCTCTTCTTCCCTCTAGTTGGGAACCTGATGCTAGTAACCACCTGTGCCTAGGTGGTGGTGGTACTTGTTCTTCTTTGTGAGCCCAGAATTGGCTTCACTTAGAGCTAACAACTCTAGGTCACTCCTCTGCTTAAGAAAAACCACCCACTGACATGTCGTAATTTTATACCTTTTTGTCGGGTCCAACCCTTTCTTTGCCTACTTGGTATTCATCTCAGACCTCCAGTTTCAAAACATGATTACACACTGCTTCAGTGCATATTCGTTTTCAATAGATTCCATAGATTTAACTTGGCATCATCTGACACATCTTTTCACTGTCGGATTGTTATGTCAAGATTGTCCCTAACTAAGAAACCAAGTGCATTCTAAAACTTAGGTAGGGTCTCCGCAGGGGCTAGGGGCTATCCTTTTCGACTCACTTCTGTTACTTTATATGTATTATCTGGCCACTATTTCAATGCTTTGTCACCTCATTTTTTATCAATCCACTCCCTTTTCCTTGAACTATCAGTGGTTGTTGTCTGTGTTGCTTCCGGTGCGTCTTCTTGTGGCACTTCTTTAGCTAATATCTCGCGCACCTGAGACAACCTCTCCTATTCATGAAGAAAGGCATACACATGAAATCATGGATGAGTATATATAGACATTGTGAAATCATGTAAGGCCTTGTTTAGTTCCCAATATTTTTTTGATTTTGAGCACTATAGCGCTTTTATTTTTATTACCAATTATTATCCAATCATAGACTAACTATGCTCAAAAGATTCATCTCTCAATTTACAAGCAAACTGTAAAATTAGTTTTTGTTTTGACTATATTTAATACTCCATACATGTGCCGCAAAATTCGATGTGACGGGAAATCTTAAAAAGTTTCTGATTTTTGGGTGAACTAAACAAGGCCTAATTAGATAAAAACATGAAAACATGGATTTGTTACCTCATCTTCTTGTGGATTGTAATCAGGGTCATGTCCCAATTCATGTCGAGTCTAGGCACTGGGGCGCTAGGGGTGTGATACAATGTACTGTCTTGCTATGCTTGGTCCGTGTGGTGGGACCCTGGTGCTTGATCCTTACTTGTTGAACTCATCGCGGTAACTGTCTCACATATACATATATTATAAAAACAGAACTCATCGCGGTAATAATCTAACATATACATATATTATAAAAGAGAACTCGTTGTAATAATCTGACATATACACTCAAAGAAACAGAAAGAGATATATTATATATTGTACAAATAAATAAAATGACATAAAAACATATATTACATACATTAATACATCATAAATATAAAGATCAATTATTTATTTTACATTATAAATAAAAATACATAAATATAGAAATTGTGAAATCCTCTATTTTACATTATAAATATAGAAATTATGAAGTCATTTACTACAACATATGTTAAATAATATATTATAACACATAAATATTATACAAATAATTATTATAAAAATAATAATTAAAACATTTATTACAACATATATTAAGTAATACAAATAATATTAAATAATATATTATACAAAGAAATAAAAAGACATAAAAACATATATTATATGCATCATAAATATAAAAATATATTATTTATTTTACACTATAAATAAAAAGACATAAATATTGAAATTATGAAATCATCTATTTTACATTATAAATATAGAAATTATGAAATTATTTATTACATCATATAGTAAATAATATATTATAACACATAAATATTATACAAATAATAATTAAAACATTTATTATAAGATATATTAAATAATACAAATAATATTAAAAAATGTCGGCCACTTTGGCCAGCCCACTAGCCCAGGCCCAAACCAGCGCCGCTGTCGCCGCTGCATCGCCACCACTATGCCAGCGCGCCCACGAGCTGCAAGGCGGCTATGCCCACACACTGGCGAGCCGCGAAGGCCGCTTCCGCCACTGCATCTGCTCTGTTGTGCCGCTGTTGTGCCTAGTGCCGCGACCTTGCCACACGACTGTGCCCGTCCGCCGCCGCTGCCCAGTGGCCAGAGCCGAGCCCTGCCACCGCAAAACCGCCACACAAATCGGAGAGAGAGAGAGAGAGAGAGAACAGAGGAGGGCGCGACAAGGAGGATAGACACTTAGCGGCATGGGGGAGCTCGGTGAGGCGAGGAGGGCTTCACGGCGGGGAGAGGGGGACGATATGAATGTTTTCGGCAGCCTGACGGTGCTTAGGGAGAAGAATGGCGCCTTCAGACTTAAGACTTAGGAAAAATTCACCCAAATCGAGCGTGGGATATATAAAAGGCCAATTACTACAGATGGTCCTCTTTTCAAACCGCATGTGTAAATCATTTACACAGGCGGTTGTCGTTGAAAGCCGTATGTAGAAATGATTTTACACAGGCGGTTGGCATTGAAAGCTGTCTGTACAAATGTCTTTCTATAGGCGGTTGGCTTTGACAACCACCCTAAAAAGGTTTTTTAAATTTTGTGTTGTTTATATATTATTTATATAATGCATCTATTTTATTTTTGTATTTTTTATTTATATTGTATATTATTTCTGTATTTTTTGTGTTGTTTATATATTATTTATATGTTGCATTTATTTTGTTTGTGGATTATTTATTTGAACATTATATTGTTTCTAAATTAGTTTTGCGTTGTTTATATATTATTCATATATTACATCTATTTTGTTTGTGAATTATTTATTTATAATGTATATTGTTTCTATATTATTTTTTGTATTGTTTATATATTATTTATATATTGCATCTATTTTGTTTGTGGATAAGCATATGTTCTCACATAACGGTGTAGGGTAAAATGTAACCATGTAGAAACAAAGAAGGATAGCATAAGGTATACAATACAATATGAATAGAGAAATGATAAACATAATCTAGACACCTACTGTTCTTCCTTGTCCATCGGGGCGCACCTAGGGTAAGAAATTGTGTGGGATGCTACGCTTAACATTTCTTATCTTCATTGGATGGTCTATAAAGAGAGCCATGTCGTTGAACTGGTTAAAATTCTCTAGATTAGATACACCATCGATTCCTATAGCTTGTTGCTTTATAGGGAAAATTACATGTTTGGGCTTATCTGTACTTTTCTTTTCATTCTTAGAAAGGATTTGTTCATTATAGAAAACCTACGTAGCACAGTTAGCAAGGATCCACGGGTTATCTTTGTAACCTACCTTACTTAGATCAAGAACTCTGACCCTATAGTTATCCACTGTGTCATGTTTGTCTTCGACCTATTGACATCAAAACACGGGGACCTGAAATGCACCATAGTCTAGTTCCCATATGTCCTCAGTGAAGCCAAAGTATATACTAATCTCACCAGTTTCATCATCTATGGTCTCGCATCGAACACCGTTGTTTGGTACCATGCTCTTTTTGTCCTTAGACTTGGTACAAAACGTGAAGCCACTAATATCATAGGTCTGCCACGTCGAGACCTAGCATGATGGTCTAGATACCAATGCATTGATGGTTTGTGTTCCTCAATTATTTCCCCAGGTGAAATGTCCTACTCTATTAGCCATGTGCTGAACTGAGTCTTGTGTTCCTTCATTACTCAATCGTTTGTGTGCCCATGATTATATTCGCGAAGCTCATTCATGTGTTGCTCGATCAAAGGCTCCATTATTGAGAGTTGATGTAGGATGTTGTAATGTGCCTCGAGGACTGTATTGCAATCTAGCGAGATGAATGATTTGTGTCCCGTTCTTCCACTTCCATGCAGCCTACCCTCATGTCGTAACAGAGGTAGACCTATTACAACTTGGTCTTCTACGACACTATTGCAGAATGGACTTCCGAACTCAATGGCCTTTTCGGTACAGTACCCCTGTACCATAGATGCCTCAGGATGACCACGAGTTGATACATAGCTATTTAGTATTGACATGAAATGCTTATACGTCGTACATTTCATGCAAGTACATTGTTGACGGTCCTTAAGTATCAAATTTAATTATCAAATAAACAAAGAAAAGGATCTGTGGGGGTATAAACCCCTATACCCTTACGGCTAGACTTGGGTCAGGAGGCTTGGCCCATTACGAGACGAGTTCGAGGCTTGGTCCGACAGCTTAGAGTTTCGCGCAAGGAAACAAGACGTGGAGATCAAGCGGGATTCTAGTCGGTTAGAATAGGAATTGATATCAAATTATCCATGGCAATTGTAACCGACTAGGATTAGTTTCCAGATCTGTAACCCTGCCCTCCAGACTATATAAGGAGGGGCAAGGGACCCCCCTAGGACACATTATCTCTCAACACAATCCAATACAATCAGACGCAGGACGTAGGTATTACGCCAACTCGGCGGCCGAACCTGGATAAAAAGCTTGTCCGTGTCTTGCGTCACCATCGAGTTCGTAGTTTGCGCACCGTCTACCGATAAACTACTACCGTGGGTATACCCCAAGGTAGACTGCCGACTAGCTTTCGTCGACAGTGGCGTGCCAGGTAGGGGGTGTGCGTGCAACTTCTCCGGCGAACAAGATGGTCACGATCCCAGCTTCCGCAACCGTGCCTGAAGGCCTCAAGTTCACCGTTGGCCAGATCACGTGGACAACATGCAGCGATGGCCTCACGATCACGGTTTCGAAAGAAACTCAGATCCAATCTGAGATCACGACGTCTCCGACCACTCGCGTGGCGGCACCGAGCACCCGACCACCGTTCCCGCTCTACAAGGGAAAGAAGATTGACTGCTCGGACCTCCTCCAAGCGCTTGATCACGCTGATTCCAAGCTACTTGAAGCCTCCCAACTAGTAGACGGAATCCTGCGTCGGCCCGATCAAGCTGCTCCAACGAATTTTTTCAAATCCCGCCGGCCAACTCGTGTCGTTACACACGAACGGCTGGGAACGTCTCTGACGATAACCTCAACTCCCTCAGGCCGATCTGTCAAGCTCAAGAAGGAAGATCATCCTTGCGGCCTGAACAACTCGGCCTCTCTGTACTCGCGGCACATCCAATCCGTTTTCAGCAAGGCGGGTTGGCCGCCGAAAAGGAACGGTCGACCGGCTCGTCACTACGTCAACATGGTGACGATCCGAGAACTACGGGACGGCCAGGCTTCCAGCACCAACTCGAGCACCGGTTCCGTCCCCACCGAAGTTATAAACTCCGAAGACGAGGACTACGACCTGGATTTGCCTTCACACCCTCCGGGCTTCCCTCGTTTCCCGGTATTCCCCCCTCGGCGAGGAGACATTGTTTTCAACGTCAGCGCCGATGAGTCGGTCGTTGATGGAGAAACGGACGAACAGAGGCAGCTCCGCGAGCAGCGCAACGCCGATCGCGCCCGACGACGCGCAGATGAGCAACGACAAATTCCACCACACAATCTCAACGACGCTTTTGACATGGTCGGGGACCAGCCAGTCTACAAAACGCCAAGCGCCAACGTGGCTGTCGCCATGGCTAACCTAGATCGGCTCCCTGATACCCCTGAGTGCCAGGGAGTCCGAACCAGCGTCCGAGCGCACCTGATCGCCGCAATGGGACAGACAGCCACCCTGCTTAAGAAAGTCCAGGACGTCTCTTATACGGAAGCCACCTCCGACCAGACTAATCGTAGCCGGACCTCACCGCCTCCCAGCAGGCGTCACCGCAGCCGCTCTCCCGACAACCATCGAAAAGATTCACGGCCTGACGATGGTGGTCGGGATACTGACGGTCACCACGAGCAGAACCGTAGACGCGGTCAAGAAGTAAACCAGCACAGGGATCTTCGATACAACATCCCTCCCAAAGATGCCCGGGACCGCATCAACAGGCGCGCCACAGAGAGAGCAGTCCACGAAAACCTGCGCCGTATCGAGTACGATGCAACGCACGGCCCCCCGGGCCTAAGACAGTTCTCCTCACACCTCCGCCAGGTCGTGTGGCCCTGCAATTTCAAGCTCGAAAAACTTAAAAAATACGATGGCAAGGAAAATCCAGAGAACTGGATCACTCTCTATGAAATCGCCGTCCGATCAGCAGCGGGAGATGAGCACGTCATGGCCAACTACTTCCCTGTAGTACTCGACCAGGCTGGTCATCCGTGGCTCCTTGGCTTGCCCGAGGACTCCTTCGACTCTTGGGAAGAGCTACGCCAGGCCTTCATCGACAACTTCATCGCCACATGCGAGCAGCCTAGAAACAAGTATGACCTCGAAAGGATAAGGGACAGGAAGAATGAACCTCTGCGCGATTACATCCGACGATTCTCGGATATGTGCCTTAAGATCCCGAAGATTTCCCACGACGAGGCCATCTCTGCCTTCATCAAGGGCTTGCGTTTCCATGAAGCGCTGAGGAACAAGCTGTTGCGCAAACGGCCACAAACGGTGGCGGAGCTTCTCGCCACGGCTAAAAATTACGCCGATGCCGACGACGCAGAGAAACTAATCCGAGACGATGCGAGAGGTCCCGACCAGCCTTCCTGGCGAGATGACGGTCGCGGCCGCTATGACAACAGGAACCACCGCCGCCCTGACAACCGCGATCACAGAGAAGGTTGGGATCGGCGCCGCGACAATCGCGACGATTTCAGAGGAAAGCACCCCCGCGACTACGACCATGAAGTGAATACAGTCAAACGTCCCAACGGGCGGCGGGACTACCAAGAAGACTACAACAAAACGTTGAAGGGACCGTGCCAACTGCATCCAAAGTCTAATCATACCATGGAGGAGTGTCGCGTCCTCAAAAGCATCTACACACGGCGGGCCGCCCAAGACGACTCCACCAAGAAAAATGGCAAGCGAGACGGGCACGACCACGAAGACGAAGACGAGGACCAAGATAGGGACCCCCGAAACCAATACGTCAGCCCCACTGACGTGGTCCACTCCATCTTCGGGGGAAGGTCTCCATCGAATCTAAGCGAGAGAGAAAGCTATTAAAGAGAGCCTGCCTCAACATAGACAGCACGGACGGGCTGATCGCAGACCCAAAATTTCCCCCATGGTCGCACAGGGAGATCTCTTTCAGCAGGAAGGATCAGTGGGCCGCTATCCCAGAGCCAGGTCGTTTCCCTCTGATCCTGGGCCCTTGCATCAACAACATCAGATTCGAGCACGTGCTCGTGGATGGGGAAGCTCCATCGACATCCTCTTCCGCAACAGTCTGCACGCCCTCAAAATATCTCCTGCACAACTAAAACCCTACGATGCTCAATTCTGGGGAGTTTTTCCAGGACAGAGTTCAGTGCCCCTCGGACAGATAACACTGCCTGTCTAATTCGGCACACCCGACCACTTTCGGACAGAGTTCATCAACTTTGTGGTCGCGGACTTCGACGGGACCTACCACGCCATACTGGGCCGACCATCGTTGACAAAGTTCATGGCAGTCCCGCACTACTCATACCTGGTCCTTAAAATGCCTACGTAGAAGGGTGTCCTAACGATCAGAGGCAATGTCTACACTGCGTATACCTACGAAGAGGAAAGCTTCAAGATTACCGAGGCAATCGACCTCTCAATCCGCATGGCAGAAACAGCAACCCAAGCCACGCAGCTGCCTCCCGACCAGCTCCCATTACCCGAGCAGGAGACCGCCAGAAAGAACTCAAAATCCAAAGAGTACAAAGAAGTGCAGCTGGTCGACGGCAGCCCCGAGAAGACGGCCCTCATCGGGGCCAATCTGGATCCAAAATAGGAAGACGCGCTCGTCAGGTTTCTAAGGGACAACGTGAGCGTTTTCGCATGGAAACCCGCAGACATGCCTGGCGTCCCACGAAACCTGATCGAGCACTCCTTAAATGTCTCGTAGACCACAAGACCAATCAAGCAAAAGCTGCGACGGTTCGCTCGTGACAAAAAGGAGGCTATTAGGACAGAAATAACACGGCTTCTAGCAGCCGGATTCATAAAAGAAGTGTATCACCCCGATTGGCTCGCCAATCCGGTTCTTGTACGCAAAAAGAATAATGAATGGAGAATGTGCGTTGATTACACTGATCTCAATAAACACTGTCCTAAAGATCCTTTTGGTCTCCCTCGCATCGACGAGGTGGTCGACTCAACGGCCGGATGGGAACTCCTCTCTTTTCTAGACTGCTACTCTGGTTATCACCAGATCTCGCTAAAGGAGGACGATCAGATAAAAACATCTTTCATTACTCCTTTCGGCGCATATTGCTACACGACCATGTCATTCGGACTCAAAAACGCCGGAGCCACCTATCAACGGGCCATCCAGCAATGCCTCCACGACGAGATTCGTGATGACCTCGTCGAGGACTATGTCGATGACGTGGTCATCAAAACAAGAGATGCAAGCACCCTAATCGACAACCTAGACCGAACCTTTAAGGCGCTTAATAGATACAAGTGGAAGCTTAACCCCAAGAAGTGCATCTTCGGCGTTCCTTCTGGTCTACTGCTCGGCAACGTTGTCAGTCGCGACGGCATACGGCCGAATCCCTCAAAAGTAAAAGCAGTACTTGACATGCGACCACCTAAAAATGTCAAAGACATTCAGAAGCTCACCGGGTGTATGGCTGCGCTTAGCCGTTTCATCTCAAGACTAGGAGAAAAAGGCCTCCCTTTCTTCAAACTCTTGAAGGCGTCGGAAAAGTTCTCCTGGACAGAGGAAGCCGACGCTGCGTTCACCCAGCTTAAGGCTTTCCTCACTTCCCCGCCTGTTCTTACAGCACCTCAGCCCAATGAAGACCTACTCCTTTACATTGCTGCAACCGACAGGGTTGTCTCCATGGCAATAGTGGTCGAGCGAGATGAGCCAGGTCACGTCTACAAGGTCCAGCGACCCGTTTACTTCATAAGCGAAGTCCTAAACAAATCCAAGGCCAGGTATCCACAAATACAGAAGCTCTTGTACGCTATTCTGATAACATCAAGGAAGCTGAAGCACTACTTCGACGGCCATCGAGTCTTGGTAACCACCAGTTTTCCTCTGGGGGACATTCTGCGCAATAAAGACGCCAACGGCAGAATTGTAAAATTGTGGCAGAACCCCCTAAGTGTTTGGGCCCACCGGCACCTGTCATTGTCCTAAGGACGTCTGACGGCGGTGTCGGGGATCCTCCCACTTTAGAAGTCCGATGAACGTCGCTGGACGCTCATTCCACTGTTACCTGCGGCGTGCCAAGTCGGCTCGTCCTGACCACTGGTGGTGGTCAATTAACGAGAACTTCTTCTTCTCGCCCTTACAGGATAGCAAGTTGCCACCTTAACACAAGGATCATTCGTTGCGAAGACATTGCAGTACCACAAACGACATACGACCAAAATAATATTTCAGAGTAAAACAGCGGGAGTATTACATAACTTATTTTACAAAAGGAGTTCTTCCAAATAGCAGAGTGTTATTACAAACCAGGTCCAGCGGAGCAACTTAAACTTTAGAAAAGAGATTACAAATTTACAGACCCTGCCCATAGGTCACGCTCACTCTTCTTCGTCGTCAATCTCGACGACGGTCACGCAACAGGGTCCGAAACAAGTCGGCTCCTGAGCTTCACCTGCAACAGGGGTTATAACACCCTGAGTACGGGAGTACTCAACAAGACTTATCCGGCAGGAAAAGAGGAGAACTTAGGAATGCAGGCTTAGGGTAGGCGAAGAGTGGCTGAGCAGGGAGCCAGAATGTTTTGCCAAAAAGCTTACTAATAGTGCATCCTTACTTTCAAGTTTTACCAGCGAATTCCTCTCCCGTCGAGGCCAAGGAGTTCGAGGACAGTCTAACTAGTTGTTTCCCCACAGACGAGTCTGGGAGTTACTAGTCCTAAAATAGAGTATCATTTATTCGATGGCCATAGCTTCATGTCGCTATGAGTCCGGGAATTGGGATACGGACCTCATGAGACATTTCCCCCTTTCCTATTTTACCAATTAGTTGCATAATTAACTACGATGAGGGGCAGTGGATTGAGTCTCCCAATCGGGGAGCAACGACGATTCGAACCGCTTAGCAATCCAGCTGGAGTTCCTAACCACCTGACATATGTACAACCAAATCTTGCATATGTCAACCCAAATCAAGCTCTCCCCAAATTTGACCAGGTTCGCGGCACCCGAGAGCACAGTACTCCACCATCCTACAGCCGATCTAGATGTTTTCCGGTCATCTCAGATCCGTAAGGTGGGTACACACTACTCTCGCCATCTTTCCACTACCAATGCGCGAGTAGCTGTTCGCGTCGAGGGATCACAAGACCGGGCTTACCGAGGGCAAGTGGCTAGTACTATAAATTCTCAACCCAGCGGGCCATCAACGGACCGGTCCTTAACCGACACAGTTGGAGACACTACTTTAAGACTCCATTCTTAAAGCAAGTCCACCGACCGGTCTCAGATTAAAACATCATTGATCATAAATGTATTCCACAACAACCCTTCAAACTTTCTTATTTGAAAACCTATCTAGTAGCAGGGCTAAGCATTACTACGCAGTTTTAAATAAACAGGTGTCAAGGACAGGATAAAAGATATCAAGGCAGTAAATGCAGCAAGTAGGTTAACCCAATTCTCAACTACCTAATGCAGCATTTTCAATTCATAAGTGATAAAAGATTTAAAACATTCAAGGAGGGTTAATGCATCCGGGGCTTGCCTTGGTTGCAGGGCAGAGAGGGACCCTCGGAGACTTCCCGAGTCTCGGATCCTACTTCCTCGAACGGAACACCGACTTCGGGGTTTGGTTCAACGGGCGCTCCTTCGGTCACGGATACTATACGCAAAATGATGAATGCTCATGATATGCGTATGACAAATATGCAAAAAGGGACCAAGTTAAACACAATTGGCCGTTTCGGTGCAATACAGATTAAATAATAATTAAAGTTGTCTATCATCTTAGTGTCTTTACCCAAGAGGTTGCATTTGCACTTTTCTTAATTTATACTTATCTTAAATTAACTAATTATTAATCTTGTTTACCTTAATCAACTCTTAATTAATTACTAATGACGATAATTAAGCATTAAGGCCAAACAATAATTAAATGCCAAAGGTCATTAGGATTAATGACCTCAGGTCATCACATAATCCAAAATCACCCAAATCCTAATCCTGAGCAATTAATTAATCATTGTTTAACTATTTTGGAATTATTATTTAATTACTAAATAAGGGTTTATTAATATTTTATTCAAACATTATCCAAATGCCACCAAATTTTGTGTGGAGCCAGGGAATCATATTCAGAGGCTTCCCACAAATTTTGGTGATTTTTGGACATACAAATAAATTATTAAAAATTCATACAAGTTTTATTTGCTAATTAAAGGAGCCAATTTTTATACCCTTGCAAACTGTCAAAAACACAGAAGCTAATATTTTTCTTTGGTTCTACATATTTTAGGGAGTCTATACAAAAATTCTCATCATTTTTGGATCATCACACAATTTATTACACAAATTCAAACATTCAGCATATTTAAACAAAAAGGAAAAAGAAAAAGGCACTGTGGCGTGCGGGCGGCCTGCTTGGACTTGGCCCAAGTCGGCCCGCGAGCGCTCTCCCGCGCGGCCTGCGCGCGCTGGCGCTGCTCTCTCTCACACGGCCGCTGACGAGCGGGTCCCGCTCGTCAGAGGCGTCTTCCACCTCTCACCACTACTCCGGTGAGCCCTGGCTCCGCGCCGGTGAGCTCTCGGTCTGCGCGGCGGGGTAGGTTAGCATCTCCGGCTTCTCGCGCAGTCCCTAGGACACACGAGACCACCCCTACTCCCTCCTACTCTCCCTGTTCACGCTCATGGCGGATGGCCGCCGCGGCCGAGCACACGCTGGCCACCACAGGCGAGTATAGCGCACAAGGAGTAGCGCAAAAGCACTAGAAGCTCACTACGACTTCAGCCGAGCGAAAAGCAGCAGCGGAGAGGGCCGGGGTGATGCTGGCCACGGTGGTATGCCCGCGGCGGCGCTTTGGCCGGAATTGGAGAGGGACGGCTCGGTAGAGGGCGCTGGTAGGTTAGAGCTTGTGTTCGGGGGTGCAACCGGTGGCGGAGCTCAAGGCGGAGCTGCTGGCGTGCTCAAAGGGCTTGGAAAGGCAACGGGTGAGGCGAAATTGGGAGGCACAGGGAGCTCGTCGGCGTCGAGGTTCAGGAAGAAGAAAAGAAAGTCCCGGCCACCCGAGGCTTTATCCACGCGACGGCGCCTGCGATGCGGATGAGGACGTCCGCGCGAAGCACAGCAGCAAGCAGCTGCATGGCCAGCTGCATGGCGTCGCGCGCGGAGGCGGCTCTGCCGCGGCGGCAGAGCACCCCCCTGCCGAACACTGTAGCAATCCTCATCCACAGTTTGTAGTTTTGTAAAATTCGCCCGAAATTTGAACTGGAGTCAAATTTGTGTCAAAACAAAAGTTGTTCCAAATTTTATAAGCTACAAAACATATTTAAGAGTCCAGAACTGATTTTGAGTGTAAGGGCATGTATTTAGGGGAAACAGTTTGAAATTCGAAAATTCAATTTGGGGCAAATTTGGTTTGAATTGGGGCAGATCAGAATTTCCAAAACTACTTTTGTTTTTCCTAAACAACTTGAAAAACTCCCAACATGAAAGTTGCTCAACTTTTTGTGTTCTACAACTTTCATGTTGACCACTTTTCAAAATTCCAAATGGATTTTGAATTGGAGGTTTAAATTGGAAAAGGGGACATTTTCTGGAAATCTGTATTTGCAAAATTACTTTGAATTTTTTATTGAAATTTCAAAAACTCAAAACACCAAAGTTGTACACCTTAACAAGATCTACAACTTTGCTTTTGAACTCAACCTCAAATTTTGCTTAGTTTTTAAGTTGTGCAAAAGGGGGCAATTCTAGGATCCAGAAATCAGGGTTTCCCCCCCTTAGCTTTTCGAAAAACTTCCACCCTAGGGTTTTAGCAAGCATCAACACACAACATAAGCACACTCTACTCCCCTAAGCACAAGCAATCAAAATAAACTTGTTTTAAGTTGATGCATAATAATGTGCTTAACAAATATGCTTTGCAATGCATATGATGACATGATCCGCTTTTAGTGTTCGTAACATCGGGGATGTTACAGCCCTCCCTCCTTAAAGAAATCTCGTCCCCGAGATTTAAAACCTTAGGGTAAGTAATGGAAAAGGAAATTTGTCAAAACTCTTTCATCTTCAACTTTCCCATAAGGCAAGGAGTTGGGGAAAACACTCCATTATAAACATATATGTACATTAGGTACATGGCTCTGGCGACTCTTTTCCTTCATTAGAGTACACTCTCTATTTATCATATGTTGTCCTGAAGAGAAGCATGGAATTCAGGAAAATTCTCCAGTAGATAGTCCTCAGATTCCCAAGTGGCTTCCTCTTCAGAGTGCTGGCTCCACTGTATCTTGTACCACTTGGTAGTCGTTCTTTGAGTAATTCTATTTCTTTGATCCAGTACTCGGACAGGATACTCCGAATAAGTTAGATCTGGTTCAAGTTCTACGTCTTCAATATCTTGAACTTGGTCTGGTACCCGAAGACACTTTTTCAGTTGAGACACATGGAACACATTATGTATCCCGGATAATCGTTCGGGCAGTTTAAGGCGGTAAGCTACCTGTCCACATCGGTCAATGATTGGAAATAGACCAATGTAACGGGGCGCTAACTTGCCTTTAACACCAAAACGATTTACTCCTTTCATTGGGGATACTTTCAAATACACATGATCACCTTTGACGAACTTTAATGGTCGACGTCTTTTATTAGCGTAACTTTTCTGTCGGGACTGAGCAACTTTCAAGTTATTTTAGATTTGTTTCACTTTGCTCTCAGTCTCTTTCACTAAGTCAACTCCGAAGAACCATCTTTCCCCAGGTTCCGACCAATGTAACGGAGTTCGACATCGACGACCATACAGTGCCTCAAAGGGAGCCATCTTGATACTCTCTTGGTAGCTATTGTTGTAAGAAAATTCGGCTAGAGGCAAGCAGTCATCCCACTTATCGGGAAAATTCAGGGCACAAGATCTTAATAGATCTTCTAGGGTTTGATTCACCCTTTCAGTTTGCCCACCTGTTTGAGGGTGGTAGGCTGTGCTATATAAAAGTTTGGTACCCAAGGATTCGTGTAAACATTTCCAGAATTGGGAGACAAATTGTGTGCCTCTATCTGACACTATTGTCTTTGGCACCCCATGCAGACTTAGGATACGATCAAAATAAATCTGAGCATAGGTGGAAGTATGATACGATTTCTTTACAGGTAAAAAGTGTGCTGTTTTGGTGAGACGATCTACGATGACCCAAATTGAATCAAAGCCTTTGGTTGTCTTGGGCAACCCCACTATGAAATCCATACTTATGTCATCCCATTTCCAGGCTGGAATAGGCAAAGGTTGCAACTCACCAGCAGATTTGAGATGAATAGCTTTGACTTTTCGACAGGTGTCACATTGGGCCACATAGCGGGCTATTTCTATTTTCATTTTTGTCCACCAAAACCTCTGTTTTAGGTCCTGATACATCTTATTGCTTCCCGGATGAATAGAATACCTCGTGGTATGAGCTTCATCCAGGATTTGTTGACGTAGCTCAGGTACCTTTGGAACCACTAACCGGTTCTTGAACCAGATTACTCCTGCATCATCCACCTTAAAGTCTGTGGGTGCTCTATTAGAAATCTTCTCTTTAAGATGTTTCATGCCTTTGTCTACTTTTTGTGCCTCTATGATTTGAGCTTCGAGATTGAAATCAATCTTTAGATTGGCAAGGCTTCCTTGGGAACTCATTTCTATCCCTAAGTTCTCTAGCTCTTGGCACAAAGTTATATCCCTCGGCGTCACTGTTAAGCAATTACAGTGAGCCTTACGACTGATGGCATCAGCTACTACATTTGCCTTACCAGGGTGATAATGCACCTCAAGGTCGTAATCTTTAATTAATTCTAGCCACCTTCGCTGGCGCATATTAAGCTCAGCTTGAGTAAAGATATACTTCAAGCTTTTGTGATCGGTGTATAGATGACAGGTGTTCCCCAACAGATAATGACGCCAGATCTTTAATGCATGTACCACGGCGGCTAGTTCAAGATCATGGGTCGGGCAATTCTCTTCATGTGGTTTGAGCTGTCTGGAAGCATAGGCAATTACACGACCCTCCTGCATTAGCACGCAGCCTATCCCTATCCCTGATGCGTCACAATACACGTCAAAGGGTTTTTCAATGTCTGGCTGGGCTAAGACAGGTGCAGTTGTCAATAATCTTTTCAGAGTCTGAAAGGCTTGCTCACATTGAGGTGACCAAACAAATTTTGTTTGATTTTTTGAGCAAGGTCGTGATTGGTTTGGCGACTCTCGAAAAGTCCGGAATAAAACGACGGTAATATCCCGCCATACCCAGAAAACTACGGACCTCATGTACCGTAGTCGGCGGTTTCCAATTCAACACATCTTCTACCTTGCCTCGGTCTACAGCGACTCCCTCCGATGATAATACATGACCCAGGAAATAAACTTTGTCCAGCCAGAACTCACATTTGCTGAACTTGGCATATAGTTGATGCTCCCTAAGACGGGTCAGCACGATTCTCAAATGTTCAGCATGTTCTTTCTTAGTCTTGGAGTAAATCAAGATGTCATCAATAAAGACGACGACAAATTTGTCTAGTTCTGGCATGAAGACAAAGTTCATCAGGTACATGAAATGGGCCGGTGCATTAGTTAATCCGAAAGACATCACCAAGTATTCATACAACCCGTAACGGGTTGTAAAAGCTGTCTTGGGCACATCTTCCGGCCTAATTTTAATTTGGTGGTACCCTGATCTCAAATCAAATTTTGAGAACACTTTGGCCCCGGCTAGCTGGTCAAACAGTAAGTCAATGCGGGGCAATGGGTACTTGTTCTTAATCGTCACCTCATTTAGGGGACGATAATCGACACACAGCCTTAATGTTTGATCTTTCTTTTTTACAAACAAGGCTGGGCAACCCCAGGGAGAAGAACTGGGCTGAATAAAACCTTTCTGCAACAGCTCTTGTAATTGGGTTTTTAATTCGGCCAGCTCTTTCGGTGCCATTCTGTAGGCCCTTCGAGATATTGGGGTTGTCCCTGGTTTCAATTCTATACTGAATTGTACATCCCGGTCCGGAGGCAGACCTGGTAGATCTTCAGGGAATACATCCGGAAAATCTCGAACTACCAGGATATCTTTGACTTCAGACACATTAGTGGCATGAACTTGCCCAATTGTCCGCTTGGGAGTAACTAATTGAATTAGCAAATAAGAATGCTCATTGGGCAATGGGATTTTAATGGTGCGATGCAAAGTGTCTAGCACAACCCCTCGTTGTGCCATCCAGTTCATGCCTAGTATGACATCAATCTCCTGGTCTTTAAGAACAATCATGCTAGTGGGAAAACTATGCCCACCAAATTCGATGGGTACCTGGTGAACCATTTCTTTAGAGCTCAGCCGTCCTCCTGGCGACTGTATATAAAAATGATCTTGTGTTTCCCCAATGGGTATGCCATGCTTTAATACAAAGGTGCGGTTGATGAATGTATGAGATGCACCAGAATCAAAAAGCATTAAAGCAGGATGTTTCGCAACAGGAAACGTACCCATCATTACTGGTTCACCCTCCGGAATCGTCTCCACCTCCGTATGGAAGACTTGTCCCACCTTCTTTGCTGGTTTTCCCTTTTGCACAGGTTGTCCTTTCTGAACCCCAGTCCTGAATTGTCCCGGCTGGGGTTGGCCCATAGGTGGCCTTTGGAAGGTAGGGTTGGTTTGGCGGGGGAAAGGGCATTCTTTAGAGAAATGCCCAGGCTTACCACAATTGAAACAAGGGTAATTGTGGCTGGGCGGAGCAGTGGGGCGAACACCTGGGGCGTTCGGCTGGCGTGGTGCAAGAGCGATGGCAGTAGGTCGAGAGTATACCTGCTGCCCTGGTCTATACAGTGGAGGGGAGAAAGGACCACGATAAGGTGACGGCGCTTGGAAGCGTCCGTGGCCCTGCGGGTGATAAATGATTCTCTGGCGCTTTTGACCGCGACCAGAGAAAGAGGAAGAAGCAGCCTTCTTCTTGGCTTCTTTATGCTTTCTATTCTTTTCCTCTGAGGCGATGGCAATATTTACCGCCTCATAGAAGGTAGCATTTTGGCAGGTGGTCATCATGGTCTGAAGTTTAGTATTTAGACCACGCATGAAGCAGGCTTTCTTCTTTCTGTCAGTGTTCACATGGTCTGTGGCATATTGAGAGAGATGATTAAAGTTTGCCACGTATTCCATGACACTCTTATCGCCTTGCTGCAAGGCGAGAAACTCTTCGGCCTTCATGGCCATGAGCCCTTCGGGGATGTAATGGGCGCGGAACGCGTCCTTAAACTCGGTCCAGGTGACTTGGTGTCCGGGAGCTTGGATAGCTAAGAAGTTCTCCCACCAGGCACCCGCAGCTCCCCGAAGCTGCTGAGCTGCGAACAGGGGCTTCTGAGTTTCGGAACACTGAATCAAACTGAACTTATGCTCCATGGTTCGGAGCCAGTCATCCGCTTCTAAAGGCTCATCGGCCTTAGTGAACACCGGGGGCCTGGTCTCGGTAAAGTCCACATACCGAGTCTCTCCGTCCCCGTTGCGCGGTGCCCTGAAGTTTGGGGCGGGGTGTGGTTGACGCTGTGCTAGCTCGCGCAGCAAGCGAGCGTTGTCAGTAGTAGCATTCAACAAAACAGCAATGGCCTCGGCCAAAGAAGGTGGAGCAGGTGGAGGGTTGGGGATATCATCCCCTCCCTGAGATGTCCCAGCTCCATCAGATCCGCGTGTACGCATCGGCATCTGCTACAAGAATCATAGGTACTTGTCACCACATGAACTTCATAACGTAGAACATATCTTACATTCTTCCATTCATTTATTAAACATTAGTTCGACACACCAGGAACAAACAAGTACAACTTCTCAAGCCAAAAGAAAACTTATATTACAAACCCGACCCCACTACGGCAAACTAGGACTCCTACAACGACGTTGCCCGTGGTTTCACCGAACTAATCGGTGTGGCCAGAGCTGTAACCCGGGTCGTCATTGCCATCATCCTGATTACCCCCTGGGTTGTTGTCATCGGGGTCGGACTCCTCTTCATCACTGAGGCCTGGATCGGGTTCCCCATCGTCTGCCAACTCGCCATCCGTATCCATTTCTCCTTCGCCTGGAGGTGGGTGGAGCTGATGATATAGATCAAATGCAATATCACGATATTGCATTGCCAAGTCATTGACGGTATCTAAGTGATGTGCCAGCTCCAGCTTCTCCAACTGGAGCTGGTCCTCTCGCTGCCACGCGACATCCCGCTGCGCGGTGACCGTGGCCGCCATCTTCACGTACAAATCTTTAAGATATCTAGCCTTGCCCAGCTTCGCATTCATCCTAGTCAGCTCATGCCTGTGTGCGCTCCTAGCTTCTTCTTCTCGGGCAACGGCGGCATTCCTCTCCTCCACCATACGGGACAACATGGCTTCACAGTTCTCTGTAGCTTGTTTTTCTTTGGCTAGTTGAGCTTTGAGTTTGCCGATCTCCATAACATTGTACATTCTTTCTCTCATCACCTCAGTCAACTCGGCGGACAACCTGTCCACCTCCTGCTGAGGCGGTGAACGGCTACTGCTGGCTTGATCACTGCGTGGAGCCAACTGATGTCGGGGAACTCCTTTTGGACCTGTCCTCTTATGCGGGGTCTGCTTCTGACGAGCCATCCTGTAGAGGGTAAGTTTAGATTAGTAAGAGAGACCCTAAAGGTTAGCAGGAATAGGATTGATTCTATTCACCCAACCCGAACAAGGAGGAAGAAACTTAACCAGTTAATACATCATGATGCATGCACGAACTTACGATTCCTACCAACGGTTTGCAACAATATTACTTTAAAATTTTACAACATAGGGCAATACTCTATGTTGCTCCTCCATACCACTTCAAAAATTCTAAGGAGGCCTATAGACAGGGGTAAGTTAGGACTAAGCACTTGGACTCAAAATAGACAGGTTTATAGTATTGGATCCAAACGAATTTTGAAGTTTTTCAAGAGGTACAGCAGTCATCTTAGCAACGAAGGCTCCGATACCAGCTGTGGCAGAACCCCCTAAGTGTTTGGGCCCACCGGCACCTGTCATTGTCCTAAGGACCTCTGACGGCGGTGTCGGGGATCCTCCCACTTTAGAAGTCCGATGAACGTCGCTGGACGCTCATTCCACTGCTACCTGCGGCGTGCCAAGTCGGCTCGTCCTGACCACTGGTGGTGGTCAATTAACGAGAACTTCTTCTTCTCGCCCTTACAGGATAGCAAGTGGCCACCTTAACACCAGGATCATTCGTTGCGAAGACATTGCAGTACCACAAACGACATACGACCAAAATAATATTTCAGAGTAAAACAGTGGGAGTATTACATAACTTATTTTACAAAAGGAGTTCTTCCAAATAGCAGAGTGTTATTACAAACCAGGTCCAGCGGAGCAACTTAAACTTTAGAACAGAGATTACAAATTTACAGACCCTGCCCATAGGTCACGCTCACTCTTCTTCGTCGTTAACCTCGACGACGGTCACGCAACAGGGTCCGAAACAAGTCGGCTCCTGAGCTTCACCTGCAACAGGGGTTATAACACCCTGAGTACGGGAGTACTCAACAAGACTTATCCGGCAGGAAAAGAGGAGAACTTAGGAATGCAGGCTTAGGGTAGGCGAAGAGTGGCTGAGCAGGGAGCCAGAATGTTTTGCCAAAAAGCTTACTAATAGTGCATCCTTACTTTCAAGTTTTACCTGCGAATTCCTCTCCCGTCGAGGCCGAGGAGTTCGAGGACAGTCTAACTAGTTGTTTCCCCACAGACGAGACTGGGAGTTACTAGTCCTAAAATAGAGTATCATTTATTCGATGGCCATAGCTTCATGTCGCTATGAGTCCGGGAATTGGGATCCGGACCTCATGAGACATTTCCCCCTTTCCTATTTTACCAATTAGTTGCATAATTAACTACGATGAGGGGCAGTGGATTGAGTCTCCCAATCGGGGAGCAACGACGATTCGAACCGCTTAGCAATCCAGCTGGAGTTCCTAACCACCCGACATATGTAGAACCAAATCTTGCATATGTCAACCCAAATCAAGCTCTCCCCAAATTTGACCAGGTTCGCGGCACCCGAGAGCACAGTACTCCACCATCCTACAGCCGATCTAGATGTTTTCCGGTCATCTCAGATCCGTAAGGTGGGTACACACTACTCTCGCCATCTTTCCACTCCCAGTGCGCGAGTAGCTGTTCGCGTCGAGGGATCACAAGACCGGGCTTACCGAGGGCAAGTGGCTAGTACTATAAATTCTCAACCCAGCGGGCCATCAACGGACCGGTCCTTAACCGACACAGTTGGAGACACTACTTTAAGACTCCATTCTTAAAGCAAGTCCACCGACCGGTCTCAGATTAAAACATCATTGATCATAAATGTATTCCACAACAACCCTTCAAACTTTCTTATTTGAAAACCTATCTAGTAGCAGGGCTAAGCATTACTACGCAGTTTTAAATAAACAGGTGTCAAGGACAGGATAACAGATATCAAGGCAGTAAATGCAGCAAGTAGGTTAACCCAATTCTCAACTACCTAATGCAGCATTTTCAATTCATAAGTGATAAAAGATTTAAAACATTCAAGGAGGGTTAATGCATCCGGGGCTTGCCTTGGTTGCAGGGCAGAGAGGGACCCTCGGAGACTTCCCGAGTCTCGGATCCTACTTCCTCGAACGGAACACCGACTTCGGGGTTTGGTTCAACGGGCGCTCCTTCGGTCACGGATACTATACGCAAAATGATGAATGCTCATGATATGCGTATGACAAATATGCAAAAAGGGACCAAGTTAAACACAATTGGCCGCTTCGGTGCAATACAGATTAAATAATAATTAAAGTTGTCTATCATCTTAGTGTCTTTACCCAAGAGGTTGCATTTGCACTTTTCTTAATTTATACTTATCTTAAATTAACTAATTATTAATCTTGTTTACCTTAATCAACTCTTAATTAATTACTAATGACGATAATTAAGCATTAAGGCCAAACAATAATTAAATGCCAAAGGTCATTAGGATTAATGACCTCAGGTCATCACATAATCCAAAATCACCCAAATCCTAATCCTAAGCAATTAATTAATCATTGTTTAACTATTTTGGAATTATTATTTAATTACTAAATAATGGTTTATTAATATTTTATTCAAACATTATCCAAATGCCACCAAATTTTGTGTGGAGCCAGGGAATCATATTCAGAGGCTTCCCACAAATTTTGGTGATTTTTGGACATACAAATAAATTATTAAAAATTCATACAAGTTTTATTTGCTAATTAAAGGAGCCAATTTTTATACCCTTGCAAACTGTCAAAAACACAGAACCTAATATTTTTCTTTGGTTCTACATATTTCAGGGAGTCTATACAAAAATTCTCATCATTTTTGGATCATCACACAATTTATTACACAAATTCAAACATTCAGCATATTTAAACAAAAAGGAAAAAGAAAAAGGCACTGTGGCGAGCGGGCGGCCTGCTTGGACTTGGCCCAAGTCGGCCCGCGAGCGCTCTCCCGCGCGGCCTGCGCGCGCTGGCGCTGCACTCTCTCACACGGCCGCTGACGAGCGGGTCCCGCTCGTCAGAGGCGTCTTCCACCTCTCACCACTGCTCCGGTGAGCCCTGGCTCCGCGCCGGTGAGCTCCCGGTCTGCGCGGCGGGGTGGGTTAGCATCACCGGTTTCTCGCGCAGTCCCTAGGACACACGAGACCACCCCTACTCCCTCCTACTCTCCCTGTTCACGCTCATGGCGGATGGCCGCCGCGGCCGAGCACACGCTGGCCACCACAGGCGAGTATAGCGCACAAGGAGTAGCGCAAAAGCACTAGAAGCTCACCACGACTTCAGCCGAGCGAAAAGCAGCAGCGGAGAGGGCCGGGGGTGATGCTGGCCACGGTGGTATGCCCGCGGCGGCGCTTTGGCCGGAATTGGAGAGGGACGGCTCGGTAGAGGGCGCTGGTAGGTTAGAGCTTGTGTTCGGGGGTGCAACCGGTGGCGGAGCTCAAGGCGGAGCTGCTGGCGTGCTCAAAGGGCTTGGAAAGGCAACGGGTGAGGCGAAATTGGGAGGCACAGGGAGCTCGTCGGCGTCGAGGTTCAGGAAGAAGAAAAGAAAGTCCCGGCCACCCGAGGCTTTATCCACGCGACGGCGCCTGCGATGCGGATGAGGACGTCCGCGCGAAGCACAGCAGCAAGCAGCTGCGTGGCCAGCTGCGTGGCGTCGCGCGCGGAGGCGGCTCTGCCGCGGCGGCAGAGCACCCCCCCTGCCGAACACTGTAGCAATCCTCATCCACAGTTTGTAGTTTTGTAAAATTCGCCCGAAATTTGAACTGGAGTCAAATTTGTGTCAAAATAAAAGTTGTTCCAAATTTTATAAGCTACAAAACATATTTAAGAGTCCAGAACTGATTTTGAGTGTAAGGGCATGAATTTAGGGGAAACAGTTTGAAATTCGAAAATTCAATTTGGGGCAAATTTGGTTTGAATTGGGGCAGATCAGAATTTCCAAAACTACTTTTGTTTTTCCTAAACAACTTGAAAAACTCCCAACATTAAAGTTGCTCAACTTTTTGTGTTCTACAACTTTCATGTTGACCACTTTTCAAAATTCCAAATGGATTTTGAATTGGAGGTTTAAATTGGAAAAGGGGACATTTTCTGGAAATCTGTATTTGCAAAATTACTTTGAATTTTTTATTGAAATTTCAAAAACTCAAAACACCAAAGTTATACACCTTAACAAGATCTACAACTTTGCTTTTGAACTCAACCTCAAATTTTGCTTAGTTTTTAGGTTGTGCAAAAGGGGGCAATTCTAGGATCCAGAAATCAGGGTTTCCCCCCCTTAGCTTTTCGAAAAACTTCCACCCTAGGGTTTTAGCAAGCATCAACACACAACATAAACACACTCTACTCCCCTAAGCACAAGCAATCAAAATAAACTTGTTTTAAGTTGATGCATAATAATGTGCTTAACAAATATGCTTTGCAATGCATATGATGACATGATCCGCTTTTAGTGTTCGTAACATCGGGGATGTTACAAAAATGGGCGATGGAATTATGCCCATTTTCCCTGGAGTTCCAGAGCCGCACCACAGTCAAGTCTCAGGCCCTGGTCGATTTCATTGCTGAATGGACGGATCTCAACGAGCCTCCCGTTCCCGACGTCTCCGACCACTGGTCAATGTTTTTCGACGGGTCCTTGAACATCAACGGCGCCGGCGCTGGGATACTCTTCGTATCACCTAACAAGGACAAACTGCGTTACGTCCTTAGGATCCTTTTCCCGGCATCAAACAACGTCGCCGAATACGAAGCATGCCTGCACGGCATAAGGCTAGCCGTTGAGCTGGGAGTCAAACGCCTCTATGTCTATGGCGACTCTGCTTTAGTTATCAACCAGCTCAACAAGGAGTGGGATGCGACCCACGAGAAGATGGATCTCTACTGCAAAGAAATTCGCAAATGGGAAACCAACTTCTACGGCATAGAGTACATCCACGTGGTCCGGGATAAGAACCAGGCAGCAGATGCGTTGTCGAAGTTAGGGTCATCTCGGGCCCCGATCCCGCGGGGTGTTTTCGTCCAGGACATCCACGAGCCAAGCGTGGGCTCTGGCCTGGTCGAAAAGCAACCCACAGAAACCATGCTCATAGACGATGCCACTCCGACAACCAGTGGTCGTGATTGGCGTGCCCCGTTCATCAAGTATATATCGGATGGTACGGGTTTTCAGGACAAAACAGAGAACGAACGCCTCAATCGACGATCAAAGAATTACATACTGGTGGATGGCAAACTCATGCGAAAAAATGCAAGCTCCGAGGTACTACTCAAGTGCATATCTCAAGATGATGGCCTCAAACTCCTCGAAGACATACATGCCGGATCCTGCGGCAACCACGCTGCATCCAGAACGCTGGTCGGTAAAGCTTTCCGAGCAGGATTTTATTGGCCAACCGCGGTCAACGACGCCGAAAAACTGGTCCGACACTATGAGGGGTGCCAGTTCTTCGCTAAAAGAACCCACATACCTGCTCACGAAATTCAAACTATCCCGTCATCCTGGCCTTTTGCCTGCTGGGGACTCGACATGATCGGGCCATTCAAACCGGCCCCTGGTAACTTCAAGTTCGTCTTTGTATTAATCGACAAGTTCTCAAAATGGATCGAATACATGCCATTAGTAAAGGCGACCTCCGAGAAGGCTGTAGAATTCCTTAGTCAAATCATACACAGATTCGGGATCCCGAACAGCATAATCACCGACCTGGGTACTCAGTTTACTGGCACTACATTTTGGGACTTCTGCAATGACAGGGGCATAGTCATAAAATACGTGTCAGTAGCACACCCACGGGCAAATGGTCAGGTCGAGCGTGCGAACGGAATGATCATTGACGCCCTCAAGAAAAGGCTGTACACCGAGAACGACAAAGCACCTGGTCGATGGATGAAAGAGTTACCAGCTGTGGTCTGGGGCCTCCGAACCCAGACTAGTCGGAACACGGGAGTGTCACCCTACTTTATGGTCTACGGCGCCGAGGCAGTCCTACCATCTGACATAACCTTTAGTTCTCCTGATTGAAAATTTCGACCAGTCAACAGCCGACAGCGCTAGAGAACTCGAAATCAACTGCATGGAGGAAAAGCGTCTGAATTCTTGTCTCTGAACAGCAAAGTATCTTGCGGCAATCAGGCGGTACCATAATAGGAACGTAAAGGACCGTTCTTTCATGGTCGGCGATCTGGTGCTCAGGTGGAAAACAAGCCAGGAAGGAATGCACAAGCTATCCACTCCTTGGGAGGGACCTTTTGTGGTCGCCGAAGTCACACGACCTACATCCTACAGATTGGCGTATCCAGACGGAACACGCGTGCCTAACTCTTGGCACATAGACAAACTGCGCCGATTTTATCCATAAGTTCCTGTAACTTTTGCTTGTCAGTCTCTTATAGTTGGTAGTAATAAAAGTTTTTCTTTTTTTGGCTATACTTTGTTTACACGCAGAGTTTTCGGCGAAGAACAACAATATCCTCTGCGACGGAAAATCTTAACGACCATAAAGCAAACATAGTGACACGTCACTCCGACAACTTCACAGCGCTCAAAACAATAGTCATGAAAAATTCAAGACTTTATTACAAACTTTACATACAAAGTTTACAATAAACACCCTGACGGGCGGACACTAGTCTACTTCTACAGGCTATCCTACTGGCCTACTGCTCGGGCTGATCACCCGCCTGGCCTTGCTGCCCGGACGAAGGGGTCGGGGCCACCGGCGCCTGGCTGGTCGAGACCGCAGGCGTCGACCGCCCATCTCCCGCAATATACGCGCCCGACAACTCCCTGGCTGATCTGTCTGAACCTGGCTGGTCGGGGGGAGTGGCCGTTCCGTATAGGTTGATGTCGCCGATCACCGTCGACGACAAATCCAGCAGACCACCCCGAAGCTCGTCCGCCTCCTGCGGGCCGACCTCCTTGGGGTACCCCTTCTCCAGCCTGGTCAAATCGACCAGGGGGTAGTGGGCGCGCACCATGCTAAGGATGGGCGCACCAGCAAACTCCCCAGCGTCCTTCACGAACTGCTGAAGCCAGTCCCACGCCCGTTGCGCCTTTTCCACTGGCGTCAATTTCGGCGCGCGGGGCTGGCTCTCCGGGAGCTCGGGGCTGATCAAGTCCAGGACCGGGGACACTCCTTTCCAGATCTTACAACAATTGACCTTCCAGGAATCCCGGTCCCTGACTAGCTCGTCCAGGTGCTTCTTGGCGTTCACCTTGAGCACTGCAAGTCAAGCAAGATGTTAGGTTCAGTATATCAAAAATAAAAGAGCGGTAAACGACGAATAACGGAGACGGTGCGTATTACCAGACAACTCCCGGTCCTTCCGGTTCAGCTCCTCCTCTGCTCGGCGTCCGGCCTCCAGTGCCCCGCCAAGCTCTTGGCTGAGCTGCTCTTTCTCCTCCCGAAGGCGCGCGACCTCCTCCTCCATGTCTGCACGAATAATTCCCAGATCAGCAAATTCAAAAAATGCGGTCACATACAGCCGCCTAAAGGTACGAGACTAACCTTCTCGCAGCCGATACTGGTCGGCTAAGCGTCGGGTAAGCTCGAGACAGTGCTCTTCCTGAGCGCTCTTCTCGGCTACTTTCTCCCCAATCTCCGACCGCAGACGGTCCACCTCTGCGGACAGGGCCTTATTCTCGGCCACAATACCTTCTATTTGGTCGAAGCACCTCTTTCGGTACTTCGCCGTTTTCATTGCGCCCTACATGAAAAACATGTGTCGACCCAACAATACAACATAACAAGTGTCGAACAGCGCTAAGGATCACTTACCTTGACTTCATCCACGAGTCGCTTGGCCACGCGCTCCACTCTGTCGGCCTCCTCCGTCTCCGCGAGCTCCTCATGACCGATGAAGTGGTCCCCGCGTTGGCGCCACACATACACGTGCTGGCGGCCATCACGGGGGCGACCTTCAATTTCCTCCACCTCGTCGTCGGAGGATGCCCGGGCTTCCTCGTTCGCTGTACCGCCACCAGTCGTGGTCGAAGGTATCACCGGCCCCTGGGCCAGCCCCGGGGCGCCTGCGGACGAAGAGGCCCCTGCCCGGGGTGGCGTTGGGACCCTCCTCTCTTCGGCAGGGGGAGGGGTTGGTGCTCTGTCTTCCCCTTCCGCGACGCTACTCGGGGGAGCGGTCCTTCCTGCCTCCCCATCCCTCGGCGGAGTGCTCGCCGCGGCACTCGCCGGGGCAGACTCTCCCTCGATGCCTGAAGCAGCAGCTGCCGCCGCAGGCTGATCTGTGGTCTGCGGCGCTGCGTCTTCAGCAGCGCAAGCAGGCTCGGCCACCCTTTGTCCGGCGGCGTGGTCGGGGTTGACATCCGACGCCGTGCTAAAAATCAAAGCAGCATTTTCAGCAAAAAAAAAGCCAAAATACGTAAGTCGAACACTTACAGATCCGATCGACGGTGGGTCGCGGTGAACCTCCTCCGAGCCCGACCGGTTGGCGCTTGGGCTCCCGTCTCTGCAACGCGCGGCGAAGGAGGATCGCTGGCCACCCGACCAGTGGTGGCCGGCGCACTGTCCGGACGGCTACGAGGCCGTCGGACTAGCGACGGTGCGGCTTCCTCCTCCTCCTCGTCGTCGTCGGTAATCCGGACGAGCCGACGACGCTTCGGTGCTTGGCTGCTCTCCGCTGGCAGCGTCGCTGCAGGCGAAGGATCCGCCGCCATTGGCCTTTTCCCCGCGACTCTCTCCTCGATGGTCGGGAAGGGACGGGCCTGGTCCTCCTCGCTGCTGGTGTACCGGGTACACCGAGCGTCCTCCTCTGGCGGCTCCTCCCCCGCAGGATTTTCCATCCCGGGTGCAAGTGACACATACACCGCGCACCGATCCACATCTCCGATCTGCAAGAAGTAGCAAAAATAAGTCAGCAGCAGAAAATAACGAATGCTAAGGAAAAGAAGATCAGTAAGATACCTTAGGTGCTGGTTGCCCCAACTTGAAGGCTTGCACCCGATCACTGCCACGGACGAAGCCCCCATCCACGAAGTTGAACAGCTCGTTCAACAGCTGCTGCACCTCCGCCTTCTCCAAGACTTCAGGTCGCATCCTGGTCGAGTCTAGGCTTCCGGCGTACTCGTACGCCGAGTGCACCCTTTTCTGACAGGGCATCACCCAACGACAAATGAAGTTGCCGACCACGCCAAGCCCGTCCAGGCGCGACCAGTCGATCAGCTTCATGAGGTCCGCCACTTGACCGTCGAACTCTGGGCGGTCGGTCCAGCTCACCCTCTTCTCAGGGATGTATCCCACATTGCAGAATGTGGAGCTGCCCGGTTCCTCCCTCATGTAGAACCACTTCCTGTACCATTCGGTCAGAGAAGTGTTCCATGGACAGTGCAGGTAGCGGTTTTTCATTCCGTCGTGAAGGTTGAGGTATACTCCACCAGCAACCTTGGAGCCTCCAACTGCTCCCTTCTTTCTTAAACAAAAAAGATAGCGGAAAAGGTCGAAGTGCGGCTCTATGCCAACATAGGCTTCGCACAAATGGATAAAAGTAGAAATAAGAAGGATTGAGTTCGGGTGCAGATTGCAAATCCCGATCTCATAATAAAGAAGCAGACCCTGAAGAAAGGGATGCACAGGAACCCCAAAACCCCTCTTAACGAAGTCTTCGAACACCACGATCTCACCAGCACGGGGGTCGGGGAAGCTCTCTCCTTCCGGCGCTCTCCAGCCGCCGAGCTCTGGGCCGTGCAGAAGCCCCATATCGACGAGGTCACCAAGAGACTTGGCGGTGCTACGGGACTTCTTCCACTCCTTGGCCATCAGCTCGGCCCTCTTCTTGGAGTCGTTCTTCGCCATTGGAGTCGAGGAAGAAGATTCGAGTTTGGAAGGTGTAGATGATTGAAAGAGGAAAAAATGGAAGGTTTGAAGGCAATGGCAGGGTAAGCAGTAAAGGGGGAACTGTTGAGCTCTTATAACCCAGAACCTCACCCCTCCCCTAAACCCTAAACCCTAAACCCTAATCCCGCATCCTCGGGAAGTGGGCGGGCCATACGGCGGATGCGGCGTTTTGGTTTTCAATGATTAACGACAATTAATGCGGCGGAGTTTTCGTACAAATTGATGGTTTCCTTTTCTTAAACCGCGTAAAGGGCGGATGTACAGTTGCCAGGTGCAACTTTTCAGGCATCCATCTGACATCCTGTCAGAAGGTCTCGTCACGTCGACTCTTTGTGTGGAAAATTTTCAAAACAACCAGACAAAGCTGGTAGGGAGTCAACAATCCGGGGACTGTACCGACCACCGAGCACTTGATCCTCGGGGACTGGTCGCCCAGTCTATCGACTCGAAACTTCAAAGACTGTACCGACCACCGAGCACTTGATGCTCGGGGACTGGTCGCCCAGTCTACCGGCTCGGAACTTCAAAGACTGCACCGACCACCTAGCACTTGATGCTCGGGGACTGGTCGCCTAGTCCATCAGCTCGGAACTTCAAAATATCGCTCCGACCACTAAGCGCTTGATGCTCGGGGACTGGTCGTCCAGCATAACAACGCAGAATTCTAAGGAGCGCACTTGGTACTTGGGTCCTGGTGGTCATACTATTGTACACCCGGGGACTGGTCGATCAGTCTATTCAATTGCAGACGGACTGGTAAAATTAATTTTTTTAGACCTTGCTACAAGGCTCATACTTCGCCTTCCAGCAAGCTCGGGGACTACATCGGTACGATGCATCTGGTGATGCATCTCAGTTACAGAATTTCTTTGAGAACTTTTCTTTTGACCCTGGCACCACGTACCTACGTCACCTACTACCAGGCTCGGGGACTGAGTGGGCACACTTCACCTTGCGGTGAATATGCTTGCTTTTTTGAGGTTTATACTTTTCTTAAAAGTAAAGTGGGCACACTTCACCAGGAAAGAAATCTTTTTAAATTTAGAGCACCATGCATTCTTCGAACAACCTGCTTCTTCGATGTCAATGTTGATCAACTGACTTTTGAGTTGGTCAAAATACCGTTGCAACTGTTTGGGCGGTTTTCCTGCTTATTGAAGACGTCAAGCCTCACTGATCGAAGAAGCTCAAGACGGCGTGTTACATCACAATACATGGTGCTCGGGGACTAGCTGTGGGGGTATAAACCCCTATACCCTTACGGCTAGACTTGGGTCAGGAGGCTTGGCCCATTACGAGACGAGTTCGAGGCTTGGTCCGACAGCTTAGAGTTTCACGCAAGGAAACAAGACGTGGAGATCAAGCGGGATTCTAGTCGGTTAGAATAGGAATTGATATCAAATTATCCATGGTAATTGTAACCGACTAGGATTAGTTTCCAGATCTGTAACCCTGCCCTCCAGACTATATAAGGAGGGGCAAGGGACCCCCCTAGGACACATTATCTCTCAACACAATCCAATACAATCAGACGCAAGACGTAGGTATTACGCCAACTCGGCGGCCGAACCTGGATAAAAAGCTTGTCCGTGTCTTGCGTCACCATCGAGTTCGTAGTTTGCGCACCGTCTACCGATAAACTACTACCATGGGTATACCCCAAGGTAGACTGCCGACTAGCTTTCGTCGACAGGATCCAAATGAAATCAACATCTAGACTTAGGGTTTTATCTGACAGAATTCCACGAGTTTTGGTGTTTGTCTATTTCTGCAGGGGGTTATCAGGAAATACGGAAGAAAGACCCACACGTCGGGATTACATAGAGATATCAACGTGCCGCGCAATTATCTTACATCTAGAAGACTCCAGAAGCCACAGGAAGGAAGCGGAGGCCGAACGGGGCCAGGCACTGGGCGCCCGCCCAGTTGCCCTGGGCGCCCGCCCCCTGTTGGAGTCCAAACAGGACTCTCTTTCGGGAAAGATCTCCACCGACCTAAAGGATCAAGGATGACCGTTCAATCAATGTTGGTTTGATCCAATGGCCCATATTCACTTGAAGGGACTATAAAACCAGACACCCTGGCCCCTGGAGGAGGGAGCCTCTCAACCCTAACTCATTATTCTCAAGGGAAAAGAAGCCTCTGATCAAGCCTAGAGCCACCACATCAATTAGATATCTAGATTAGCATAGCTACATAGGATTAGAACTAGAAGGAGTCAATCTTCGATTGGTTTCCGGATCTGTCAAGAGGATTCTTGGTAATTCTCTAATTGTGCTTCTAATTGTTCTTCTAATTATCTTTGTTCTTCAATATTATGAATATGACTTTGTTCTACTTTAATATATTGCTTATGACTTTGCTCTACTTGCTTATATTCAAGATTATATTGTTCTTAGTTTATCATAGTTATGTACTTGGCTTAGTTACATTGTATCTATATACATGTTTAGGATCGTATAGCATTTATCCATCGGATCCAAGGGTAAATGATAGATATTGTGTAGGCGTGGTGCTTATACCGTATTTATCTGCGATTGTACCCAATATGCCAGATCGTGGGGTAGTTCGTGATAGTGACAGCTTCATTGATTCTTATATAGTCCCCCTCTCGTGTATTGGGCTGGCAGAGCAACATTATTACAGGGGAGTGATTGCTATGTTTCTCATTTACCTTGCTAATATCACTATGCATGGGTGTAGTCTTGTCTCACAATGATTGCTAAGTATGCTTGCACTAACTATGATAATGCTAGACTGTATAGTTCAGGATAAATTAGGAAATATTCTTGTAGTTCGTTCTAATACCATGCTAATGACTTTCTAGAATATCTAATTGAGGTGCTTATCATATTTATTATGTGGCTAAGTTATGCTGATCAGATTAATTATCTTTGTCACTATTCATTACTTCATATATCTTTTATGTGACACTTATCCCTGTATGAAAGAGTTAGATAAATGTTCTCAATTATACATGCAATGATAGATACTCAATCTCATATTCTATTCTGTACTCAATATTGATGATTGCTAATCCCTTCCCAGTGGTAAAAATATAAATAACGATACCTAGAATACTTCCCGGTTAAAATGCTACATCGGTATTAATCTGTGCGCTTGCAGATCCCATTCATTATTTATTTAGAAGAGCAATTGCATATTTGAATACCGCGTCTCTCATGTCATGCTGGGGATGACAACTTGGCTTAAGTGGTATGAGGGATAGGTTTGGCATTTTTGGCACCGTTACTACAATTAGAAACTAAGTCTACTTTTGGTAATGATGTTAAGAATACCCAACATACATGGGACTCAATGCTTGTATTTGTGGAACCAAGTGCACCACAAGGTGCACCATGATGTCGAATAATGATGGGGGGAAACACATCTTAAATTGTGACACTATCTCCATAGAAAATTCCTGAAGAGACACCCATTCATCTTTGTTAATTACCTTTTATGAGATCTTGTTGAAAAAGTAGCACAACCGTGTGACTGCCATCTTTAAGAACATAGGATTTATAGCCCTGATGACGATAGGGAGGAAAGTAGTCAGCATGACATGACAATCATGTGAGTTGTAGTTGGTGAGTGTAAGGTCTTTCATTGCCACAATACTTTGTAGGTTGGAGCATAATACAGATGGTACTTTCAAATTCTTTAACCACACACACATTGCATGTTTCTCATGTATGTTGAGGTTGTAGCTTGCTGCCGGAAGATGGTACTTCCCATTTTCTAGAAGAATAGGGTGAAGTTCTTTTTTTATGCCTAACTATACCATGTCTATGCGTGAATTGAGTCCTTCCTTTTTCTTGCCCTTTATGTCTAGCAAGGTGCCAATGAGGCTTTTTGTAGGATCTCTAGTAGTCTAGGATGGCCTAGAGGGGGTGAATAGGATTGACTTAAAACTTCAACTTTATCAGTTTCACTAGATAGGGCGACATTGCCGGCCTAGGAGGGCGGCACTGCCTGCCTCTCATAGAGAGCAACAAAGATATATTCAAAAAGTACTTTGGGAAATTTAGATGAGGTTAACTTGCCAGCTCACTGCAAGTTAGTATTCACCAAAACCACCACTACAACCTGCAGAAGTAACACCACGTGGTCGATCAGGCTCAAACCCTAAAACAACTCAACAATAAAAGTAAGTAAAGAGTAATTCAGTAGATAAGGATTTATCCTGTGGTTCAGCAGTCACCACATAAGGTTGCACTGTTGACGGTCCTTAATGCTCACATTTAACCATCAACTAATCATGGAAAATAACTTAAATGCAACCAACACCTAGACTTAGGGTTTTATCTGACAGAATTCCACGAGTTTTGGTGTTTGTCTATTTCTGCAGGGGGTTATGAGGCAATACAGAGGAAAGGACCACACGTCGGGTTTACATAGAGGTATTAACGTGGCGCACTTTTCTACCATCTAGAAGACTCCAAAAGCCACGGGAACGAAGCGGAGGCCGAGAGGACTCAGGGACAGGGCGCCCGCCCTATTCTCCTGGGCGCCCACCCTCACATAGAGTCCAATCAGGACTCTCTTTTGGGATATTGCTCCACCGACCTAAAGGATCAAGGATAACCGTTCAATCAATATTGGTTTGATCCAACGGCCCAGATTCATTTGAAAAGACTATATAAGCAAGGCCCCCTGGCCCCTGGAGATCATACCTCTTCTACAGAATCAAAGCTAGGGTTTCAATTCTTCATCCAATTAGAGAGGATCCCTCTAGTTCTTCTAGTTCTACCTCTAGTTCATCTAGTTCTAGTTCTAGTTCATCTAGTTCTAGTTCTAGTTCCTCTAGTTCTAGTTCTAGTTAGTTCTAGTTGTAATCTAGAAAATAGGGAGAGAGAAGAGGAGAGCGGAGGAGGAGCCAGATCTGTTGGATCTTCCTCAACATTGTACTTTTGCAGCAACTGGTTCGTTCTTCATCATTCTCCAGGTTCTTCAATTCATAATCCTGAGTTCTTTAATTACTTTTATTTACATTCAAGTTATTTATTGGATTCCCGCTTGCATCAAGTGCTCTAATCTTTGAAACATTAGAGTAGTAATTAATAGATTAGACGTGGTGTTTAGTCTTGCAATTACCTGGAATTGCACCCAATCCTGCGGATTGTTGTGGTAGCCCTAGGGTAGTGACAGCCCTAACGGTCGACGTATTCCACCACGTTCGGATCGGTGTTTGTAGGACCGTAGTCAGACCTTCCTAGCCCCCTTCTCATCTCTTTCTGTGGTTAGTGCTCTGATGTCCCGATATAGATAATCTTGAAGTAATTCTTGATTCTTAGATCAACTAGAGAACTCTCAGGAAACTTCCTCTCTTCCCACCAAAAATAATTATATAGTTATCCTTGGGCGATCTTGAATCTTAATTAGTACACTCACGTTCTCTGTGGAAAATCGATACTCTGGAATACTCCCGGGTGAAGGCTACATCGGTATCCGTGCGCTTGTGGATTTTTCTGTTTGCGTTTAAAATACCCAACAAGCTTTCTGGCGCCGTTGCCGGGGAACGGTAGCTGTGCTAGTTTCAAACCAAGTCATCCGTGTATCCTTTTTCTTTTTTTACCACACTCACCTTATCATTTTCACCATACCACATGGATTTCACTCTAAGCATTAATGAGCATGGAATTTATTTCATAGCCACTTCTTTTACTCCATGCTCATATGCAACATCTTCCCAATCCATTGGTTTTTCCAACATCACCACATTCGAGATCTCCAACCCCCTCATCCTTTCTATTTATAAAAACTTTAAAAGGGCGGTTGTCGATGCATATGTCTATATTAAATATTGTAGATCTCGTTGAGTTGATCTTGATATAGGTCAGCGTTGGAGGGGAAACCACTTCGCCGACATAAATTGATGGTTTCCCAAGAACAAGCTTAGTGTCCTAAAACAAGCACTGATCAGATTGTAGCATGAGCTTTTAATTATTTGCAACATTACCTTGTGTGTTGAGCATATAAGGATAATTGTAAAAATATTCCTTCGGGTATTCTTGTCACTAACCTTTCCAGGATTGGAGCAAGAAGATCGGATGAATGACAAGCACAAGGTATGTCCAACCAATCATCATACAACATTGAATTAAATTCATCCAAACTTGAATTTTGCAAAATTCAAGCTTGGGGGAGTACTTTACATAAAAACATCCTTTGCCATGTTGCTATGTTGGTTGTCCCTACCTTTGAGACATGCTCAATTTGTTAAATACTAATCACACTACTTCATCTCCACTTGAGTAGGTCTCTATAAATGCTCTCATGCTACCTTTATTTGCTTTAGTATATGTCTAGGCTTGGAGTAGTTTCATTTATCTCTTAATTAAGCATGGTGCTTAGTTAGGGCTGATGATCTTACTTCCAAGGGAGTTTAAATTAAGCATGATGCTTAGGTTAAAATGACCTCCCGAATCAAATTAGACATGGTATCTAGGTTGATTTTTGAGCCGATAGTATGCTATAGTAGATATGGGATATTTTGTTGGACTAACCCCTGCAGGAAAACTTTCAATATCGACCTGGGAAGTCCTGAGATAAACTCACATTGGAGACAAAGAGAGAGACGTGTGAAGGTTAACAATTTACACAAGGAAGGCATAGCTCACAAGAGATGATCCATGGAGGGTGCCACAAACACGATGCACAACCGCTAAGAAAGGAAAGCTTCCACAAGGTGATACTGTACCATCACTCTTCAAGTAAGGTAACATATTAAGGTACTTGACTATCACTTTTATAAGCTTCTCCTTGGTTCTGGCGTTCACATGAATAAAAGAGACAAACATGTAAGATTTACAACTCTAGATTAACCAACTGTTGATGCAAAACTGATCTGCAAACACAAAGGGCTAATACCCGATTCAAACGTTAAGGCGTGCCAGCCGATTTGACCTTACTATCGGCAAAGGTGATAACTCGAATACTTTAGTCCTGACAACAGCGATGCGCCCGGATGTCACGGCTAAGAGGTACTCACGCGGAACTTGAGAACACGCCGAGCTTAAGTCGACGAATTCCTAAGAACTCGTAATAAAAGAGAAAAAGTATGACGAAACCGTCGAAAAGTAGATGTTGGAATATGAGTAAAATATGTGTTTGATTGATTGATGGATTACAAGGCCCTAGGGTTCATATTTATACCCTGCTCAAAGAGCTACAACTAAACACGACTAGAATTCGAATTCCAAATTACACGGAATCCATATACAAAACGACTTAAATAAATAAGGAAATAACAAAGCTATCTCCCGTGACGAACTAAAATTCTTCCATAAACCGATCAGCAGTTTCCGGACTCCTCCTATGTATCATCGGCAGACTCCTTGCCACGGTCATCGGCAGACTCCCCATTATAGCCATCAGCATAAACACACCACTGCCTGCAGACTTAGTCACATCCGACCTCTCCTTCATCGGCAACCATCCTCATCGGCAATTCATCTTGTAAATAGCATAATGCCACCTTATCCTGCCATCCTGGACACGTGCCCAAAAAACGGTGTCAACACATGCCCCCCAATTTCGGAGTATAAAACTATTAATGCTCCGAAATTTTCTGCAGTAATGATGCCTTTTCCCGCAATTAATGCTCCTAATGTGGTAACCGACAACCTCAATCTAAACAACTCCGATCCTATTCTCCTACAGATTCCTCGAAATCCTCAACTTCCTGAACGGGCATTTCCTTCTCATCCGCACATCGGCAATATTACCGTTACGAAGATCTACCGATGGACTAATCAAGACGTTCGTACAAACGGCTACCTTTACTTTATCCGCCCATCGGCAATATGACCGTTACAATACGCTGCCGATGGACCGACCAGGAGATCCCGCACAGTAAAATATTTCCAAGTAATGACCGCTTCCCGTCAAATCACCTGCACAATCCCTTGATTATCGTGCGAACAGTTACCATATCTACCTGAGCACCCCTGGGTTTCTCGGATGCGGCAAAGAGATAAGTCAGATTTACCCTTGCCCATTTTGTCCTATAAATAGTTCCTTCTCGGGTACTCCTTCTCCATCACATCATTCCACCATCCCAACTTTACTTTTCCAACGGCGGCGCCATTTAAAATCTCCAAGACCTCCGACGAGCACTCCTCCTCATCAACTCCGGCGCCCTCAAGCGCTCTCTTTACGGCAAGATGGCCATTGGCTTCGTCGTCCCTGAGGTCAGATCTCCATCCCGTCTCTTGTATTTTATATTTTTTTTCTTCGTATCCTTGTTCATCTGCAATTCATTTTACTGAATATCTTCTCTTTTCTTTATATTTCTTTTATTCCCAAAACCACTAGGAGCTGTCTAACAAAATCGTTATCCCCACCGATCAACCACACCTTCAATGCCTCGACCCTCTAGGGGACCCAGATCCAACTGACCTTATCAACGCAGAAACCAACAGAATCCCCTTTAGAACCGAAAATTTCTCTTTAGATCTGTGGAAAGACACCTTCCACTCTTGGCTCAGCCCTACCGTAGGGTGGAAAGACTGGTTCTTGAGGGTCAGCAACTCTAATGAGGTCTAGTGGGGTGAGAGGAAGCTAGATCAATGTATCAGGTTATCCATTGCCGATATGCACAGGAACGAGTCACTGTTGATAGCTGCATCTTACTTTTGGTCAGACACCCTCAATGCTTTTGTCTTTGGCCACGGCCCTGCTTCTCCTACTCTTGCCGATGTAGCCATGCTCACCGGTCTAGATGTATCTTCTGCCGATAGCACCCACTTTTTTGATACCGCTCCTAGTGCCAAAGTGGAGACTCGCTCTATCGGCGGCTGGTCAGGGTACATTCAGAAGTATCGTGGGAAGGGGCCTGTCACCATAAAGGAGCAAACCACCTTTCTGAACATGTGGCTGGACAAGTTTGTATTCTGTGGTCGATCGGCAGGACCGACTTCTGTCTACCTATCGGCAGCAGAAAGACTGGCTAACGGTGGCCGATTCCCTCTCGGCCGATACTTGCTTGGCGCTGCCTACCACCTTCTTCATCAAGTAGCCCAGAAACTCCTGCTCGGTCAATCCACTGGCAATTTGGGAGGCCCCTGGTGGTTTATCAACATGTGGCTTAATCTGCATCTGCACAAACGCCTCAACTTCAACCTATTTACACAGCGTTTCCCAAGAGATATAGCTGAAAATCATGTGTTGGGTGAAGAGGAATCGGCAAAACGCGCCCCCTTGAACTTTGGCGAAGCTGTCATAGTTCTGCCTGGTTCAGGGGGTATTCCTGATCAGATCGGCCGATTCTTCCAGACTCTGTATGAGGGCTTGGCCAGAGATGAACGACCATGGTTGGCTTACGACAACCCAGACAGTATGCTCCCCCTAGCCTTCAATCCATTTGATGAAGCTCTTGACAGGGATAATGAGGTGATGATGGCAATTGTGACTCCTAGAGCTATACCAGTGAATTTCTTTGGTAGCACAAAAACCTCCCCCCAAACTTATGAATTTTACAATCCATCGGCATTAGCTCGTCAATTGGCCTTCGGCCAGTTGCCGATTGCACTCTGTTATGCCGATGTGATAAAACCCAGGGAGCCCATCGCCAACTTTCTTGAGTGGGTCCGAGTAGCCCAACTACCACCAAATGCCGATACAGATGCAGATTTGTCAGAGTGGGTTCCAGCCGCCTTCGTTACCCAGGCATACAAACTATGGTGGGCAGAATGGAAGGAGCATCTGTTCTGCAAATCAGCCTCCTCGTACCGCGGCATGATTGATCCCGAGTACCAAGTCCCCGACGACGCTGTAAGTATTCCAAACCGATGTTCCATTTTTTTTATTCTCATCGGTAACTCACCTTTGTATCCCTTTTGCAGGTTGACGACATCCCCCCATCGGTCAGCAGAAGTGGTAAACCGATTGACCTGTTTCCATCAGGTCCAATTTCTTCAATCGGCCGCAACGCTCCCACTCTGGCTGCCATCGTGCACCGGGGTGTGCGCCTCAAGAAAATTACCACCAAGAGGACTCAAACATCATCAACGGTAGCTGCTTCCACTTTGGCACAAGCTTTCAAGACAATTTGTCAAACCCTTTTTATTCATACCAATCACTTTTATATTGACTGCATTTATACTCACAAACTTTTTCTTGTCACTGCAGCAAACCAGTGCCTCGGCAAAAGCCATACGCCAAGGTGCCGATGCCCCCCAGTCCAGCCAGCCAAAGAGGAAGGGCGCCAAGAGTACCAGAGCTGGAACGAAACGCCAGAAAGTGGCAACTCCCCCTCCTCCTCCGGTATCTCCAATTCCAGTGGAGTCCTCCCCTTCTTCTCCAGAAGTCCAGACGCAGCAAGCACCATCTCCCCAGCCAATGCAGGAAACACCACAGATGGAAGAACTCTAGCAGGAAGAACCCCAAACGGAAGGTACATCAGCTGATGCGGGTGAACAAATGACTGGCCCAGCAGGTCCAACCATATCATCGGCAGTTCCCCCGATTCAGACAACCGCTGTTCTTCCTCCGGGTAACATATTTTAATAATACTACCGCCGATGAACTTATTCTCATTCAGCCTCATAACGTTTCCTGTCTTCTCTCAGTCGATGTCGTCCCATCGGCAACTTTAGCCGATCAACCTACAGCTCCATCAACATCTTCCAGACAAAGGCAGGAAATAGCCTTAAAGCAAGTAAGTCACCCAATTTTCCACCAGTATCGTCTGTCGAAGCTTTGACCATAAAAATGACTTATTTTATCTTCACTTTTAGGAACAAGATTCTCCCGACAGCTTATTCTCCTTCGCCATTGATATCTCCGAAGAAGAAGGTGAAGAAGCAAGCTCCTCTCGAGCAGTTGGGACTGTATCGGCAGAAACCAGGGCTAAACTGGAAGAGCTATCGGCCATACTTCATCAAGACACAGCTCAACTGGTCAACAATTCTGACCCAGCCAAGGCCCTGTTCAAGACCCTTAGAGGCCAAATCCCTGCCGATGCTGAAGAAACCCTCTTCCAGGCTGCACACCTAGAAAGCCGCCAGCTGCAGTACCAGAGAGCCACTCGGCGCCTTGCCGATAGAGCTGCTCAAATCCAGCTTTCTGAGGATATGATGAAAGAAAAACTCTTAGCCAATGAGAAGCACAAGAACATCGGCACCTTAAAGTCCTCAGGTGATGCACTGAAGCAGAAAGTCTCTGATCTATCGACAAAAAGAGAAGCCCTACTGGCCGAACTCAAGCAAGTAGAGGATGCTCTGTCTCAGGCCCAGCAAGAAGAGAGCCAACTGCCGGAAACCATCAAGCACCTCGAGCAAGAACGAAATGCCCACGGTTGCAAAGCGCTGCAGTTGAAGAAGAAGCTGAAGCCGATAGAAGGTTCTGCCGATGACGATACTAAAGAGATAGAAACAGCCAATCAGATCCGGCTGCGCGCCATATCGGCAATCCAAGCGCTGCTGAACATCTGAAGATCTCATCGGCAACACACCTTTGCTCTTCTGCATTTCAGCTTTCTTAATGTCTTAGTCTAGCCGATAGGACTGTTATCGGCATCTTTTGAAACATTAAGTCCATCCCCAGATACATTTCAATCCAGCCGATAGGAGTGTTATCGGCATTTAATCTTTTATGCATCGACCCATATGCTAGGGTAGTACTTCTTTAAATATTTGCCATTTAATGCTCTGGGAAATTCAACTCCTCTGAGAGTTTCTAGAATATAGGCATTACCAGGAGCCGATCGACTTATCCGATAAGGACCTTCCCAATTAGGAGACCACTTTCCAAACTTCGAACTTTTAGTCCCGACTGGCAAAATTAATTTCCATACCAAATCCCCATCGGCAAACTCCTTAGCCTTTACTTTCTTATCATACCATCTAACAACTCTCCTCTTATTTTCTTCTATACTCATTAAAGCCTTTAACTGATGCCTGCTAGATCATCTAACTCATCGGTCATCAAAGTAGCATAATCATCGGCAGCTAATTGGTCTTGAAAAGATAATCGTCTAGATCCAGCCTTAATCTCCCAAGGCAACACTGCATCATGTCCATACACCAATTGATAGGGTGACACCTTGGTTGATCCATGACAAGCCATCCGATAAGACCACAATGCTTCATTTAACAATGTATGCCACCGCTTAGGATTTTCTTCAATCTTTCGTTTAATAAGCTTGATAATTCCTTTGTTAGACGCTTCGGCCTGCCCATTGGCTTGAGCATAATAAGGAGAAGAATTCAACACTTTAATCCCCATACCGATTGCGAATTCATCAAACTCCCCCGACGTGAACATAGTGCCTTGATCGGTAGTAATTGTCTGAGGAATCCCAAATCGGTAAATAATGTGCTCCTTCACAAAATCAATCATATTGGCCGAGGTGACCTTCTTCAAAGGAATAGCTTCAACCCATTTAGTGAAATAATCGGTGGCAACCAGAATAAACTTATGCCCCTTGCTAGATGGTGGATAAATCTGACCGATCAGATCGATAGCCCATCCCCGAAACGGCCAAGGCTTGATAATAGGATTCATAGCCGATGCGGGTGCTCTTTGAATGTTACCAAACTTTTGACAACCTTGACATCCCTTAAAATACTTAAAGCAATCCTCAAGTATAGTCGGACAAAAATATCCATTCCTTCTAATCATCCATTTCATCTTGAAAGCCGACTGATGTGCTCCACACACCCCTTCATGGATCTCTCCCATTAAACTTCTAGCTTCATCATCACCTAAGCATCGGAGAAGAATTCCATCAATAGTTCGATAATATAATTCATCTTCGAGGAGCACATACTTGGCTGCTTGAAATCGAATTCGTCTTTCAACCCTCTTAGACGGATCTTTTAAATAATCAATAATTTCTTTCCTCCAATCATCGGCATCGATTGCCGATATTGTATTAATTATAAGTTGATATCCCGAGGCATGCTGAGCTAACCGATTGGCCTCTTCATTATGCAATCGAGGAATATGCTCTAATCGGAAATCTTTAAATTCCTTTAACAGTTGCATGCTTTTCTCGAAATAAGTTATGAGAACTTCACTTCGGCATTCATAGCTCCCGGCCAACTGATTTATGACCAACATAGAATCGCCGAAGATTTCAACAGCATCAGCACGAACTTCTCTTAACAACTCCAATCCCTTGATCAGAGCCTGATACTCAGCCTAATTATTTGTTGAGGTAGCAACAATGCGCAAGGAAAATTCATACTTCCTCCCCTTAGGGGAAACTAATACAATACCGATTCCTGCCCCTCGGTCACACGTAGATCCATCAAAGAAAAGCATCCAGGGCACAATTTCCAATGCTTCCACTACACCGCAATGCTGAGTCACAAAATCGGCCATAATCTGCCCTTTAACTGCCTTAGCCGATTCGTAACGCAGATCAAACTCCGACAGCGCTAAAATCCATTTACCAATCCTGCCACTCATAATCGGCATAGATAGCATGTACCGGACCACATCATCTTTGCAAACAACAGTGCATTCGGCCGATAACAGGTAATGCCTCAATTTGATACATGAAAAATACAAGCATAGGCATAGTTTCTCAATGGCCGAATACCTGGTTTCAGCATCAATGAACCTCCTACTCAAGTAATAAATTACCCTCTCTTTCCCTTCAAATTCTTGAACTAAAGCTGAACCGATGACCGTTCCATCGGTAGACAAATACAATCTGAAGGGCTTTCCTTGTTGCGGTGGAACTAGAACTGGAGGATTCACTAGATACTTCTTGATTTCATCCAAAGCCAACTGCTGTTCTTCTCCCCAAATAAATTCTTGATCGGCTTTCAATTTAAGAAGAGGACTGAAAGCACGAATCTTACCAGACAGATTAGATATAAATCTCCTGATAAAATTTACCTTGCCGATCAAGGACTGGAGCTCAGTTTTGTTGGTAGGGGCCACTATCTTATTGGTGGCATCAATAGATCTTCGACTAATTTCAATCCCCCTTTGATGTACCATGAAACCAAGAAACTGCCCTGCCAATACACCAAATGCACAGTTATTGGGATTCATCTTCAATCCATGCTTCCTTGTGCACTCTAACACTTTTTGTAAGTCGGCAAGATGCTTTGAGAAATCCCCAGACTTAACCACCACATCATCAATATAGATCTCTACCAGCTTGCCGATGAACTCATGAAATATAAAATTCATGGCCCTTTGATAAGTAGCACCAGCATTCTTCAACCCAAAGGTCATGACTATCCATTCAAATAACCCAACATGACCAGGACACCTGAATGCGGTTTTTGGAACATCTTCCTCTGCCATGAATATTTGATTGTATCCCGCATTACCATCCATAAAGCTAATGATCCGATGACCAGCCGCAGCGTCAACCAGCAGATCGGCAACAGGCATTGGGTATCCATCCATCGGCGTAGCTTTATTAAGATTCCTGAAATCAATGCAGACCCGAAGTTTCCCATTCTTCTTGTAAACTGGAACGACATTGGAAATCCACTCGGCATAAAGACACTGCCGAATAAACTTAGCTTCAATGAGTTTGGTGATTTCGGCCTTAATATCAGGTAGAATGTTAGGATTACATCGGCGAGCTGGATGCTGATGTGGCCGAAATCCAGACTTGATGGGTAACCGATGTTCAACAATTGATCGGTCTAAACCAGGCATCTCAGTATAATCCCAAGCAAAGCAATCTTTATATTCTTTTAACAAATTAGTTAATTGTTGCTTACACTCAGGATCTAATTTAGCACTAATAAAAGTAGGTCTAGGCTTATCACCACTACCTATATCTACTTCTACCAAATCATCGGCCGATGTGAATCCCTGGCCTAATTTTCCATCATCGGCGAATCTATCCATTAAAAACTGTCGTCAGAACCGACTGCTTGGATCGGTGGAATCTCGTAATCGGCAACTTTGAGAAAATCTTTCTCCCAAACTTCCCCTGAAATGCACCTAGTCCTCTCATAGGTATCTGCCTCTGTCGATGCAATAACATAAGAAGAATCCCCTGGGACAATCTCAATCTTGTCACCTACCCACTGAACCAAGCATTGATGCATTGTAGACGGGATGCAACAATTGGCATGAATCCAATCTCTTCCCAACAATAAGTTGTAAGCACCCTTTCCACTGATCACGAAGAAAGTTGTCGGCAAGGTTTTGCTGCCGATGGTCAACTCCACACATATTGCCCCCTTGACTGGAGACACGTTTCCTTCAAAATCCTTGAGCATCATATCAGTCTTGGTCAAATCCTGATCCCCTTTCCCAAGCTTCTGATATACTGCATACGGCATAATATTAATAGCAGCTCCACCATCAACTAGGATCTTGGTCATTGGCTGCCCATCAACCCTTCCTTTGACGAACAGAGCTTTGAGATGCTGCCTTTCATCATCGGCAGGTTTCTTAAAGATAGCTGTCATAGGATCCAGAGCCAGCTGAGCTACTTGATCGGAAAACTCTAACTCATCATCACTGGATGGTGCAAGAAACTCCATCGGCAACATAAAGACCATGTTGACTCCTGCCGATGGACCTTCCCTCTTAGTGTCCGATGGCTGTTGACTTCCAGAGTTCTCGCCTTTGCTTAACTCCTCTTGCCTTTCACGCTGCAATCTCCTTTTCTATGTCTTGGTCAACCCTTCCGGACACCATGGAGGAAGTGGCTTCTGCCTTGCTGCTGGGCGTCGATTCTCCCTTGACTCCATCCGATGCGTGTTAGCATCCCTGCAAAATATGAACTCATCGGGAACTCGTGCATTAGCCATCTCCTCGAGTTCTTCCTGGTTCCTGGAAAAATATTGGACACGGGATTGCCAAGCCTATCGTGCACGCTGAGCCTGCCCCCCAGCCGATCATGAACTGATGCTCTTCCTCTGATCGGCCCGTTAAATCGCCGATTGTCATTATGATAACGCTGATCAGTTCTATCGTACCGATCATAACCGTTGCACTCAGGGCAGTCTCTGACAGTGGGAAGCTTAATATTTTCCTCCCAACAATGGATAAAGAACGGACAGTTCCAATGATCTCTATGTCGATCCCACTCCTATCGGCGCCTCTCTTCCTCCCGACGATAATCTTCTTCCTGGCGCCGATATCGATCTTCCCGTTGCTGCCAGTTCTCTCGAGGCCTTCTATGAGTTATAACGATGCCAGACCGAGGGGGCCTACCTGAACTGGTTCCTTCCTGAACCAAGCCTTTGCCTCTTGCATCGGCAGTAGCAACTTGATGCTGAGGATCCACCGATGCACTTTTCTCGGCTGCTTCCGATGTTAAGACCTTGGCCTTCCCCTTGGCATCCAACATGTTTGTCGGGAAAGGATCTGTCAAATTTAATTCTCCCAGACTCTATTGCCGATTGCAGCTGCTGTCTGAAAACTTTGCATTCATTAGTGTCATGAGAAGTTGCATTATGCCACTTGCAATATTTCATCCTCTTCAACTCCTCTGCCGATGGGATCACGTGATTAGGAGACAACTTGATCTGACCTTCCTGGAGCAGAAAATCAAATATCCTATCGGCCTTAGCGGTGTCAAAAGCGAACTTCTCTGGTTCCTTCTGCCCAAAAGGGCAAGACATCGGCTTCTTGTTCTTTACCCACTCTGCCAGGCCGATGACTGGTTCTTCATCAGAATCTGAGCTCATTGCCTCGTCAACAAATGCTACTTTCTTGTTCCATGCTCTTCTGGGCTCAAAAGGCTTGACGTCTTGATCAGAAATCCTTTGCACCAAATGACTTAGACTTTCAAACTTCTGAGAGGCATACTTGTCCCTGATGTGTGGCAATAAACCCTGGAAAGCCAAATCGGCTAGCTGCCGATCATTGAGAACCAGACTATAGCATTTATTTTTGACTTCCCGTATCCTCTGCACAAAACCCTCAACCGATTCATCATTGCGTTGTCTCAATTTGACCAAATCGGTGATCTTCTTCTCATGAACCCCCGAAAAGAAGTATTTGTGGAATTGTTTCTCCAGATCGGCCCAAGTAATCACTGAATTAGGAGGTAATGATATGAACCAAGTAAAGGCCGATCCAGATAATGACGACGAAAATAGACGAACCCTCAATTCGTCCCTGTTACCAGCTTCTCCGCATTGAATGATGAACCTGTTGACATGCTCCATGGTTGACGTGTCATCCTGCCCGGAAAACTTGGTAAAATCTGGTACCTTGTACCGATGTGGAAGCGGGATCAAATCATATGCGGGAGGATACGGTGTCCGATAAGAGTAAGTGTTGACTTTGGGTTTTATCCCAAATTGTTCTCTCATTACTTCAGCGATCTTATCGGCCCAATACGCATCGGCATCCTGCCGATGAGGCGGCTGCGGGTCCGGCACCTGATGGCGAACCTCCACGTGTCTGTTCGGGGCACGATCCGCATGGAACATTGGGTTGATCATCTGGCCTCCATTCTGTGGACCACCAAACTGCTGTCCACCGATTTGCTGCCCCCCGAGTTGCTGTCCGAGATTCATTGGCTGGTTGGGGATCCCCTGATTCTGGAATCCGGGATAGATCTGTCCTTGCTGGAATCCTGTAGCCTGGTAACTCTGCTGGGGCGATTGTAGAAAGACTTGCTGTCCAAGCCATCCATTATTAGCGTTCATCGGCATAGGCGCTGCCGATGATTGGTAATTGGGTACCATCATTGAATTGACATACCCCGACTGGGCCATAGACCTCTGCTGCATCAGTATTGAATCTGCTGATGCATTAGGCATCTGAAACATTGAATCTTGAGGATTCCCAGTGTGAGGCCTTGCAGTAGTAGTTGTGGTATACCGAGGACTCTGATTCCACGGCGCATTGGGAGGCGCCGATGCCATAGTAGCCTTGCCCCTCGTGTCAGTTATCTGTGATGTACCCGGTGTTAATTCTGGAGGCATACCGTAACCCCACCAGTTGGGAGGAAGAGTCAACCCTGACATTGCCGATGCCAACATATCTGTTGTCAGTTTATTCTGTCCACTTGAAGTCTGGGGGTTGGTTGTCATCGGCACAGACAGTGCACCAGTAGCTCCCGATGTACTCGGAGGGACGGCAGATTGCGCACTTGCAGCCGTCAAAGCAGCCGATGGAGCCGTAACCTCTGGTGCTATTGGTTGATGATGAGTAGGGCCCACATAATTTGGAGGGATTTGTCCTTCCTTGAAAGTTCTTGCTACGGCATTGAAAACCGTATTAGAGAGTACACCAGCTTGGTTGATCAAAGCACGGTTGATAGCACTATCAACCATATCTTGGAGCTTGCCCGGATTGGCTTCGAAAGTAACCTGCCGTGGTGCCGGCAGCGCATCCTTCTGGATCACCTTGCCACTCCTGTTTATGCTGAAGGACTTCAGACATTGCAGCTTGTATTCCTCCATAGCTTGGGCAATAGCTTGCTTCTGCTCATCCTTGAGATTGGCTTCTATCACGGGGATGACGTTCTCCTGATCAAAGTCAGAGATCGACATGTTGATCTTGATCTTGAATCTGGTCCCACCGGGCATGCCAAAAGATGTGTTGATGCAAAACTGATCTGCAAACACAAGGGCTAATACCCGATTCAAACGTTAAGGTGTGCCAGCCGATTTGACCTTACTATCGGTAAAGGTGATAACTCGAATACTTTAGTCCTGACAACAGCGATGCGCCCGGATGTCACGGCTAAGAGGTACTCACGCGGAACTTGAGAACACGCCGAGCTTAAGTCGACGAATTCCTAAGAACTCGTAATAAAAGAGAAAAAGTATGACGAAACCGTTGAAAAGTAGATGTTGGAATATGAGTAAAATATGTGTTTGATTGATTGATGGATTACAAGGCCCTAGGGTTCATATTTATACCCTGCTCAAAGAGCTACAACTAAACACGACTAGAATTCGAATTCCAAATTACACGGAATCCATATACAAATCGACTTAAATAAATAAGGAAATAACAAAGTTATCTCCCTTGACGAACTAAAATTCTTCCATAAACCGATCAGCAGTTTCCGGACTCCTCCTCCGTATCATCGGCAGACTCCTTGCCATGGTCATCGGCAGACTCCCCATTATAGCCATCGGCATAAACACACCACTGCCTGCAGACTTAGTCACATCCGACCTCTCCTTCATCGGCAACCATCCTCATCGGCAATTCATCTTGTAAACAGCATACTGCCACCTTATCCTGCCATCCTGGACACGTGCCCAAAAAACGGTGTCAACACTAACCTAGTCATTTCAATATGTTTAGTCCTTCCACCTTTGTGATCCCACACTCCTAATCATATGAGCTAAAATGTTGCACACACAATCTTTGGAAGATATATATATATATAAAACATAAGCATAGAAAGATTATCTTTCTATTAGGTTGAGCAATCTGATCTAACAAATGTTTTAAATGCTACACTCATGATCTTATTATCCATCAACTTTGTCTTGCTCACTATGCTTAAGGTTAGAGAAGAACAAATACGCTTTTGGTTCTGTTGGTGTTTTCCACCAACAGGGCCCATGCACTTGATCTCTGCCTTGTCTCTATGAGCAGGTACACTTCGAGCAGAATATGAAGGAGTTTTACAACTCCCAGACTCCACCAAGTGAAGAACCTAGATCTACGAGCACAAACACACTGGAGATACTGGACACTCAGGCAATCACTGCACTGAGATGCTTGAGAACGTAACTACTGGAGTAACCCTGTTGTGGAAGTAATTACTGACCTTCTTCCAGTCAAGAGAGGCAATCCAGGACGCACCGTCATCCCGATCTCGGCATGGTGAACTTCCCAGAAGCACTCTGTGACTTAGGCTCTAGCGTCAACATTATGCCCAGGGTACTCTATGAAAAATTCTTTACACATCTTTTATTAGAAACAGCCATGTGTTTGCAGCTTGCAGATCGTACGCTAAGTTTCCCAAAGGGAATATTGAAGAACCTCTACGTCCGAGTTGGTACCTTATACGCCCCAGCAGACTTCGTGGTGATAGAGACTAGTACAAATGAGACGGCACCCATCATCCTATGGAGGCCATTCCTGAACACCTCGGGAGCTGTCATCTACACTAGTGCTGCCAAGATCAGTTTCTACATCAAGGGGAGGAAGGAGACGTTTTCCTTCAAGAGCAAGACTACACAAATCTCAGAGCATTCCCGACATGAACAAAGGAAGAGGACCAACAGGAGGAACAGGAACAAGCAAATGTGGACCGAGTTAGCTAAGATGGTCACTGCAGTTCAAGGAGGTCACGATCGTCGATTTAAGTCATCGTTTCTGACCAAAAAGGACGACCTAGGTAAGCCAAGCATCCAGTGCTCCATTAATGGATACAACTTCCAGAAGACGCTTTGCGATACCGGGTCAGGCGTCAACATAATGGCCGCAGTCACCTATCAGCTCCTGTTCGGAACCATGCCCCTAAAACCGACATACATTCAGCTCCAGATGGCAGATCAGACCTTCCGAAAGATTTTCAGGTCATTGACATGGGAGAAGACAAGTACGATCCACCCATCATCCTTGGGAGATCGTTCCTCAGCACCATTAAAGCAATCATCTACATTGGAACCGGAGAAGTCCACATGCACTTCCCCTCTGAGAAGGTACGCCGCTATTTTACTGACGCTAGCTATATAATTGAAGAATCTAAGCAGGTCAGAACAAAGAAGACGACGCAACCGCAACCAGAGAAGGCAAATCATCAAGGACGGATGGGCGGACTACGAAGGAGAAGTGGTAATGTCTGAAGACATACAGCTTGAATAGAACTGTCCTGAGGAGACCGAAGCACCAAGTCAGGTGTGGAGAGAGAAGATAGTTATACACGAAGAAGAGGCGTCGCCGGAACCACCGACTACGCCATCCAGCGAATCCCACGACGACTGAGAAAACGGAGAGTCCCGTTCGGAGGACTTAAAAACACTTAACGCCTTGCCAAGAGGTAAACTTGGTAGTTATCCTTTTCCTTTCAATTATTTTGCTTAGTTAACCAGGTTCATATCATCTCGAAAAGAAAATAAAAATGCTGAAGATAGTAAGCCCCATGTGAGTATGCTCACAGCATAAAACCCATAAGTACATTCACTGTGGTGGCATAAAAATAAAATAAATATTTTTTCTGCTCTATAAAATGAAAATATAAAAAAATAGAGAGTAACATTTATTGAGAAGGCTCAACATGATAAAGGCTAGATACTTATGCTAACACTTAACCAGTTCTACAAAGCTTTGTTGTCTATTTGAGCTCCACAGAATTCAAGGATCAAAGAAGACTAACAGACGGAGGACATCCTAATCGCTATCAGGGTGTTGCCAACATTCAAATACACCTCCGCCACCTGCTAGCTACATCAGAAGGAATTACGTCAAAACCCAGCTTGGGGAGGGCAACCCCATTTATCCAGCTAAGTGCTCTACTCATGTTTATATTTTACTCAAATAATAAAAAGATGCATAATTATAAAAACCCAAATAAAGATTTTGTGCTTATATATATCTTTGCTTAGTTTGCTAAATAAATAAATAAATAAAGTTTGCTATGAACCCTCATGATAAGCTCTCACATGGAAATGATGAATAGTTGCTTTGCCATGACTAGTTCTCAAAATTGAAATCTCTCTCAAGTTTAGGCTTGACTGTTATGAATTAAGATTTGCTCTAAACCTGAACTTGTGGGGAGAATACTTGATCTAAAGTCTAAGTTGTTAACGGATATGATATGGGAAGGTTGAGCTGTTGTTTATCTGTTCCTAGAGATGCTAGAATTTTAGAGAATTTTATCTTAGAAAATCTTTAAAATATAACATGATGAGTTCCTGTATGATGAGAGTTTAAAATCCTACCACAACCATATATACATGCTTATTAAACTTTGAGCCACACATTTACTTTTACTGCTTATGAGCATTGAGTGTGGTCAAACTGTGTAGACCCTAAGGAGCTTGTCATGTGGTTAAATCAAGATTCACTTGCACGTTCACTCATGCATGCTGCTTCTACTTTGGAAGTACGCATCCACATACATCCACTCATTTCCATCTCCAGATTCACCCAAAATTATTCTACTCCTATCCAGGAGAGAATAGCCAAAAACATTCTCCTATTTTCTATTTTTCCCCTGTGAAATAAATGCTCAAATTATCTTGGTTACTACCACTTGCTATATTATTTTAGGAGATGAGTGCTCTAAAAAAAAGAAAAAAAAAGAATACGAGGAAATAAAAAGGGGCAAGTGCCTGGAACCTCGAAAGAAAAAAGAAAAAGTGAGACGAGAGGTAAAAATGGACAAGTGTCCGACAGTAAAATTAGGGGTACAAGATACCCACCTGAGAAAAAAGAAAGAAAATATAGAGCATCTCATTCTCCTCAAAAGTTTCAAAAGAGCAAGAAAGGTATGTATCCCTCAAAAGAGCACAAGTAGAATTAGACTTTCACCATTGTTATCACCGTCATCACCATACACCATTCATTCGCCACACATGCACATCTTGATTTGACTTATTGACTTGTTTCTCTGGATCCATAGTTTGACTATGCAATAAATGTCTTGTATGTATGTATTAGCTGTCTCCCACCTATGAGCTCCAGATATCAAAACCTTATTTGAGTAGGGTGAGAGAGAAGGCAATGCCACTATGCCTCGTACCAAAAATACCACATACTTTGAGAGAAGGCATACACCATTACTGCCTTGGTAAGGATCCAGAAATACCACAAAAGAGAGACTAGAGAGAGTCATACAAGGAATCTCTGAGTTTTATTTGAAAATCTGCAAAAACTCCAGAGCTATAGTTGATCAAGAATAAGAGACATGGCGCTTGACTAGACCGTTCTATCTTTTAACTGCTCAAGACACAAGTGACGGTTGCAAGCCCCATGGTGGAAGGTAAAATGAGTAAGTTTAAATCTTAACAGTTTACCCTAACCTAGAGATGAGATCTTGTTTGAACGCATGTGTATCTTTAAGGCATAAAACCACTCCAGAAACTCTTGAGTCCATCTTTGCTCAGGGACGAGCAAAGGTTAAGCTTGAGGGAGCTTGTTGACGGTCCTTAATGCTCACATTTAACCATCAACTAATCATGGAAAAGGACTTAAATGCAACCAACACCTAGACTTAGGGTTTTATCTGACAGAATTCCACAAGTTTTGGTGCTTGTCTATTTCTGCAGGGGGTTATCAGGAAATACAGAGCAAAGGCCCACACGTCGGGTTTACATAGAGGTATTAACGTGTTGCGCAATTTTCTACCATCTAGAAGACTCCAGAAGCCACGGGAACGAAGCGGAGGCCGAGAGGACTCAGGGACAGGGCGCCCGCCCTATTCTCCTGGGCGCCCGCCCTCACATAGAGTCCAATCAGGACTCTCTTTCGGGATATTGCTCCACCGACCTAAAGGATCCAGGATAACTGTTCAATCAATGTCGGTTTGATCCAACGGCCCAGATTCATTTGAAAAAGACTATATAAGCAAGGCCCCCTGGCCCCTGGAGATCATACCTCTTCTACAGAATCAAAGCTAGGGTTTCAATTCTTCATCCAAGTAGAGAGGATCCCTCTAGTTCTTCTAGTTCTACCTCTAGTTCATCTAGTTCTTGTTCTAGTTCATCTAGTTCTAGTTCTAGTTCCTCTAGTTCTAGTTCTAGTTAGTTCTAGTTGTAATCTAGAAAATAGGGAGAGAGAAGAGGAGAGCGGAGGAGGAGCCGGATCTGTCGGATCTTCCTCAACATTGTACTTTTGCAGCAACTGGTTCGTTCTTCATTGTTCTCCAGGTTCTTCAATTCATAATCCTGAGTTCTTTAATTACTTTTATTTACATTCAAGTTATTTATTGGATTCCCGCTTGCATCAAGTGCTCTAATCTTTGAAACATTAGAGTAGTAATTAATAGATTAGACGTGGTGTTTAGTCTTGCAATTACCTGGAATTGCACCCAATCCTGCTGATTGTTGTGGTAGCCCTAGGGTAGTGACAGCCCTAACGTTTGACGTATTCCACCACGTTCGGATCGGTGTTTGTAGGACCGTAGTGAGACCTTCCTAGCCCCCTTCTCATCTCTTTCTGTGGTTAGTGCTCTGATGTCCCGATATAGATAATCTTGAAGTAATTCTTGATTCTTAGATCAACTAGAGAACTTGCAGGAAACTTTCTCTCTTCCCACCAAAAATAATTATATAGTAATCCTTGGGCGATCTTGAATCTTAATTAGTACACTAACGTTCTCTGTGGAAAATCGATACTCTAGAATACTCCCGGGTGAAGGCTACATCGGTATCCGTGCGCTTGTGGATTTTTGTGTTTGCGTTTAAAATACCCAACATGCCCTTAAGATGAATCTCGTCCTCGAGATTCGGGAGAGGCTCAGATCCTTTGAGAGAAACATGAAAATATCTTGATAATCCTTTCAACTTCACAACTTGCATACCAAACTTAAACACTTGTCTCAAGGTCACACCTCGTGAATATAATTTCCATTGAATAACTATCATTCATAATTGACCAAAGTCCATCTTGACTACTAATTTCTTTTAGCTTACAACTCCAAGAGGCGAAACTTAATATGCATTTGCCTCCCCAGGTAGGAGTGGACCACCGTGATACTCAATTCTTTTCCCTGACGGTGCTGTTAAGAGCATTTTGTACTGGGTACCGAAGATCACTCCTTTATGTGCACATAACCATCCATTACCAAGGACCAAGGGAATACCAAGTGACTCTAACACAATGAGGTTTACAGTGAAGTTTTCCTTGTTTATGACCAGAGTAATATTTGAGCACACCTGGTCTTGCAAAGGACTAGACGAGGACGAAGCAGAGGAGAAAGGGGAGCTCACCAACGCGAAGAACGGGATCGAAGGGGCTCGGTTCGACGGATTCGCGCTGGGGTCGCCGGCGGCGATTTGCGGTGCTTCAGGGAGTTCGCACGAGTGGAGAGGGGGCGAGGGGAAAAGAATAGGAGGGGAGGACGGTTCGGCACGGCTCTGCCCACTTCAACCCGAGGCACGGGCAGAGAGGAGGGTCGTGGGGGAGCGGGGCCGGCTCGGCTTGCGGTTCCAGCAGGGAGAGAGGGAGGGAGCAGGGCGGCGGTTGGTGGAAGAAGGACCTGATGGGTGGGCCCCACCCGTCAGCCGCCAGAGAGAGAGAGGGGGGGAAGGGGGGAGCTGGCTGGGCCAGGCCCAAGAGAAAGAGGGAGAAGCGTGGGCGGGGAGGTTTCTGGGCCCAAAGGCCGAAAAGGGGGGAAGGGGGAGGTGATTCCATTTATTTTTTTAACATATTTTCCAAATGCATTTCTTTTTCTTCAAATATTTTCTTGCACAAGATATTTTGGTTTTTAAAACAATCATCACATAAAAGAAACGCACCAGCATGTATGCATCAAAAATATTTCTCTAAACTTATATTAAATTTTAATTTCCCCAAATTTATTTATTTTCCTATATTGAAAATGCTCACAAAATAATTCATTTAAATTCAATTCATCTATTTTAAAGAAACAAAACTTTTGGGTGTTACAATTCTACCCCCCTTAAAAATGAATCTCGTCCTCGAGATTCGGAAGAGCCTCAAATCCTCTGAGAGAAACAGGAAAATATCTTGATTATCCTTTCAACTTCACAACTTGCACACCAAACTTACACACTTATGCCTCAAGGTCACACCTCATGAACAAAATTTCCATTGAATAACTATTATTCGTAATTGACCGAAGTCCATCTTGACTACTAGTCCTCTTAGCTTACAACTCCAAGAGACATAGAAACTTAATATGCATTTGCTTCATCAGGTAGGAGTGGACCACCGTGATACTCAATTCTTTTCCCTGACGGTGCTGTTAAGAGCATTTTGTACTGGGTACCATAGATCTCTCCTTTGTGTGCACACAACCATCCATTACCAAGGACCAAGGGAATACCAAGCGACTCTAGCACAATGAGGTTTACAGTGAAGTTTTCCTTGTTTATGACCAGATTGATATTTGAGCACACCTGATCTGCTTGTATTTCTCACACTGGGGTTTGAACTAGCAAAGGCTTCCTCGTTGGGCACTTCACCCTCTCGATTGTCTTTACGAGGTTGGCGGAAATGAAAGAATGTGAAGCACTCGGGTCAAACAGAGCAAAAACTTGCACTGAGTCTACTTGAATATAGCCACGCACCACTTTGGTAGCTCCATGAATGTTATGCCTGTCCACATTGCTCAGTCTTCCATTGATATAGTCTCGTTGCACCTTATTTCCATGAGTAGGCTTCTTACGGCTTTTCCTTTTTCTCTTTCGTCGTTGTGGATTCTGATTTGATTCACTTCCAACTTGCTCTTCAATATTATTATTTTGATAGTACTCAGCTTCATCATACTCATAACATTCTTCAAGGGTAGGATCATCATTCTCTTCCCACGTATCAGTAAGAGGTATCATATAGGGCTCCTGATCCATGGGTTACTACACTCCCTGTCATTAGGTGACCAACATCAGTAGCACGACAAGGAGAGATGATCATAATCATAGAATATCTCAAGAGACAACTCTCGCTTCAAGATAAGTTGAAAATGCATCAAACCGTGATATCAAGGTTCTACCCCCCTTAAGAAAGGTCGACTAGGAGGCACAAGGAAGGTAGCTTGCATTTTTTTGACAAGTTATCTTGCATTGAGACCTTTTTGACATCCCAAGGAACATATGTGCAAGGATGAAACATATATCCAGAAATTTCCTCGCGATTTGAAAATCACTAGTGCAGTAAAATAGACATAACACTTGTTCTGTTAATCCAATAGGGCCATAGCTTATACCGTTAGAAAGCCTAGAAAATTTTCTACAACCTTTCTGTAGAACACCTTTCCAAATTCTATAGTTATATTTGACCAAAACAGCAGGCAACCAAAACTGGTCTAGATTCTTGACAGCACATCTGTATTGTCTTGTGATTTTTTGTAACTTCCAAACCATAATAGCTATAGGGGTGATTCTTAAGATTCGAGAAAAAATCTTGAAGTCCACTATCATTTTGAATTTTCTCATGATTTTTGGTCATCCCGGATCAAAGATATGAACTGATAAAGAAGTGATACTCCGGAAAGGCAGGATAAGATAACAAGAGAAAAACCAAAACCCAACTATTTATGTCATTAATCCTTATGCCTTAGACATATAAACTAAATGTAATTGTGAAGAAACTCACAAGAACATTACACTCATTACAAAGATCCAAATCAAACATAAACATAAAGACAATTCAACCAAGCAGTAAATGTTCACAAGGCACAAAAACTCGACTTTCGCTACTAGCGTTTTTATTACACAAGGGCACAAACTCCTATATCTTAAACTCAGTGTGGCTACTTTCATGATGCATCTATTGATTCCTCTGTGGTCAAGAGTTTACATAGTGTTCATCCTATCGGTAGTGATAACACTTTTTCTTAGCTGGATCCTTCATGATATCATTTTCCACTGAGGTGTTGCTTGGTGTGTTATCAGCTCGCTGACTCTGAAGGTTTGTCTCTGGCTGGCTAGCTTTCTTCCTAACTTGGTTGATCCTTCGAGGTTGAAACTCTTTATAAGTGATGGTCCATCCATCTATGCATACCTCATGAGCAGTGGGATTAGCTTGAGAAGTTTCTTCATCTCCAAGGTTTGGATTTTCATGGCCAGAGTTCAAAGCTAAATGTGACAACTTAGGATTTGATTGTTGTTCATTTCCCAATGCTAGCTCTAGTGATTTTTCCTTCCTCTTCTTATCTTCATTAGTCACACAATTTGGTTTTACCTAAACTTCCTTTTTAGGTGACATGTTCCGAAGACAAGGAAGACCATAATGCCTACAACAATGGCATTGATCCTGATATCCCGATGTAATACTACCAACACCTCCATGGGTTCTCATATTTTTCCAAGCTTCTGCTACTTGTCTCTTCACTGGTCCGGAGATGCACTGCTGAGAGTTCCCATTCTGAGTCATTCCTTCCACTACTTGCTTTTGCATGGCTAGAAGCTTCTCCTTGTCGAATGCTTTTACGAGTGGCATTTCTGAGTCCTTTTGTTCATTCATGCCAAAGGTCTCCTCGTTATGAGCCATCTAAATAGACAAGGTGGATGGATTTAGAATAGGGACAAAGTTTTTATAATAGAATAGGGCAGAGGTAAGCATAATTTTTAGCAATTATCAAGGTTAAGGTGAAAGCAAGAAGTAAGCAGAGATAGAAGCATCCTAAAACGTCCGGTTCTAACTAGGCTTGCGTCCTACAGTCAGCATTGCTTTGATACCACTTTGTAACACCCAATTATAAGGACAAAATCATATATGCACCATATGTGAGTTTTAGAAGACAAACCTCACATATAGCTACAAATAAGGGGTAATATCAAAGAACAATGCATAAATTATATAGCGTACATAATAAATTAGAAACAACCTTAGGCAGCAAACCACAGAATATAACTCCAAACTTCGGGTGTTAACTTCACTCTACAGGATCCAACTGACTGGTTGATCACAAGCCCAACACTTCTCGTGGGGTGTGGGGGAGATAGCAAGAGTGAGTCCAAGACGAACTCCACAAGTATAACAACTAGATAGTATAGATCCCATAATCTCATGATCAATGTGACATAAATAATATAGAGCATTAAACAATAACCAATGAGTTTCTTAACACAACAAGATTCATCACCCTTAATGTAAGAATCCCTAAGGCCGCTCGTGACCGTGAGCACGGCTAGTATACCAGTTTTTAACACTCTGCAGAGGTTGTACATCTTTACCCATGAGTCATGATTTACCCTTTCGCCCGAGGGGATCAGCCTCTTAACCCACTACCAAGGTAGGTCGGCAGGAATCACTATAAAGTCTTTCAAAGGTTCGTCTAACAAGTTAGGGCCGCTTGGTTTCGGTAGTCAGTCCGTGTGATTCTACCCCGCAGGGAATCCACGGTCTGCTATCCCCCATTTGCGCCACGCGGGTAACCTCTAACCAGCTAGAAAAGTTACTCATACTTGACTAAAGCCAGAGCCATCATAGCCCTCATGGTTGCACTTTCATCCTGGTTATCACTTACGAATAAGTCCACAAGTTGCTAAAAGTCATTATTATCATTTGTTGTTTTATATTAATCTAGTCACAAGATCATGGTCATAGGATAAAAACCCAAATGATATACTTGCCTTGATCCAATTGCTCCTGCTGGTCCTGCTCATCTTACTTGCTTCCAAGGCTCTGATCTTGATCACTAAAGTAAAGCTCACCGTCTACTCTCGATCATCGATCATCAACACACAAACAATCGGAGACAGACATACACGAAGCAAACAAGATTACAATTAGAACAGTACACCAGCAGTAAATAAATTTAAATAAAAGTTTTCCAAAATCATCTACACGCTGCTACGATCACGTCAACGCAAAGTTCACGCAAAGAGGAGTTACTACGCGAAATCTACGCATTAAACAGGACTGCAAAGGCTGTCTATGGACTTGTATTTATCTAGGAAACCTAACAGTGGTAAACCTAGACAACAATGGTACCAATGCAAAGCTTATGAAATTATGAAACTAACACAAGTTGAACGGGTCAAATCGGAGTTAAAACAAATATTTTATGGCCAAAACAATGTAGTGGCAATCTTGTAAATAAAACAGGATTTAAACAGATTTAAATAAATATAGAAAATCCTGGAATTCTCCCTGGCCGAGGACTGCGGGTGCAAATACAAAGTTCCACGGGGTTTCTTTAACAAAACAGACCCCGAAGGGGTACGGGCCAATACAGGTCGTTGGATCGGGACTGGATGCTCAAGATTAAAAGGAAGAAGAGATAGAGAGAGGTGGCGCGCCGGCCGGAGTTGGGGGGCGGGAAACACGGTGGGGCTCCATGGCCGGCCGGCCAAAGCTCGCCGGAGCCGCCCGCGACTGCGCTAGGGTGCTCCATTTCACTAACCGATTGCCTCGGGAGAGAGAGGAGGGCGAGGGGAGTTCATTCCCATCCTTTGCGGGGCCGGGGAAGGACCCACGCGGTGCGGACCGCAGCGGCGCCATTGTCGACGCCCTCGGCGCTCGCGAACAAGGCCCTAGACGCCACGAAACGGAGCGAGAGAAACACCGAGAGAAAGTGGGGGAGAAGGCGATGCTCACCACGGCAAGAAGCGGGGCAAAGACGGCTCGAAACGTCGATCGACGCGCGGCCGATGGCGGAGGTTTTCCGTGCTTGCGCGAGAGCAGTCGCAAAGGCAAGGGAGAAATGAAATGGGGAAGGAGGGAGGCGGCTCGGGCGCGGGCGTGGTTCAAAAAGCCTTGACGCGGGGGAAACAGAGGGAGGACGTGGGAGCGGGGGGGGCTTGCGGTTCCTGAACCGAGAGAGAGGGGGGAGGAGGCGGTTTGGATGGAGGAGAGGGATGACAGGTGGGCCCGGCCTGTCAGCGGGTGAGGAGAGGGGAAGGTGGCCAGCTGGGCCGCGACCCAGGAAAGAGAAAGGGGGCAAGGGGGGGGACTGGGCCGAGCAGGCCGAGAGGAGAAGGGGGAGGGAGAGATTCCATTTTCTTCTTCTTCTTTTTTCTTTTTTTTTCAAACCAAATTTCCAAATGAATTTTTGAGAAAAAGACATTTTGTTTTCAAAACAATCATCACAATAAAAATGCACCAGCATGTATGCAACAGAAATGTTTTCTAAACTTATATTAAATTTTAATTCCCCAAAATTTATTTACTTTTCCTATATTTTAATGCTCACAAAATTGACTCAATAAATCAAATCCAACTATTTAAAACAAGGAAATTTTTAGGGTGTTACAGAACGTAAAAGGATGATTGGAATGAGGACTATCGCTATGAGTATTAGGTTTGGAGTCAACCAGTCAATAGTGTCCCTGTGTGGTGCTTCCGTCGAGAGCGTTATTTTTTCTTATAATCATTATTGTATAAGACTATGTGATTTATTATCATTCTGTTATGTAATAAATATTGTGATGGTACTATTTGAGATTTGTCAACTGATGTGTGCGACTGTTCTTGAGGCGCACATAAGTCTTTTATGCATCCTATTTTGTTCTTAAAATATGGGTTTATGGGTGTGACAACATTAAAGTTAAAGTTGGAAGTCATAAAATATACAATATTTATAAACTTTCTTTGCAGGTATATAAGTAAGGGACGGCGGAGCACATGGACGAACGTGCTTTAGACAACATAGTTGAGGACATCTGTTCGTTCCTCATGAAACATGTCATTCCATGTGAAGGCAAATATCATGATGATGAAAGCAAATTATCCATGCCACAGTTCCAGATGCTAACAGAGATTAGTAAGCGCAAACTTACTAAAGATGGTTATTAGAGGACAGAAACAAACATTGATGTATATATAATGTGTGATGATGTATATACTCTTGTAATTAACTTTATGTCTTTGAGCACCAAACTTTGATATATATAAATGTATGTATGAGATGAAATATTTAAATTGCATGTACTATGTTTGAACACCAACCAATATCATTATATTTAAATAATAATAATAATAATAATAATATAAATAAATATAAAATAATACAATTTTAAAATATGTTTTCATAGGCGGGTCTTTTAGGAACCGCCTGTGTAAATGGTATATTTACACAGCGGTTTTCTAACTGAGCCGCCTATGGAAATGTTTTTTCTACAGGCGGCTCACAAGGAACCGCCTGTGGAATTGGACGATTTCTAGTGGCCTCCAGCGTAGGCGGTGCTGGAAAACGCCAGTAGAAATTGGTTACCAACCGCCTGTATAGTATTGCCCCTATACTAGTGGGGTTCCCCAACGCTCAGCTGGTGAATCACGCCCATCTACACCACCACCAACGTCTGCATCACCACCTAAGGCTCCAACGGCGTCAGCAAACGCTGGTCTAGCACTAATCTCCTCAGTATTTCTGCATTAATTAATTTGTGGTCATGTAATGGTCTAAGACTAAGATCTTGTTTAGGAGTTATTCATGATTTAATACATGTTTAGATCTATCAAATGGTTGTCTACTTAGGAAATGAAATAAAATAAGCTTACTATGTCATTTGACAGTTTCACTATTGATATGCACGAAGTACTGAAATCCAAATTTATGCTAGTACAATTAGCATTTTTGTTTTATTTTCTTTTGGTGGAAGTAGCAAAGCAAATGGAGGGGGATATAGCGCGACCAACGGCAAAAGGCGAGCGCGTGACTCTTCGCCCGACAGTGCTACGATCTCACTCCTGTTCTGCCGTCCCTGGCTCCCTGCTGCATGTGCGGTCCCGACAGTTGATGCAAGCAAATAAACCAAATCATTTTTTTAAAATTGCTAACGATGTATCTGTTTTCGATAACATCTGCACTAGACCACATTTGTATAAGTTTTGAAGAATTTTATTTTAGTAAGAAATTTATCAAATGAGTTACTACTATGTAATACTAAAGCTGCTACTTTAAAAATACATTAAAGTTTTTTCCATGTTGCTTTTATCATAGAATATAATAAATTTATTAGTATTTAAATAAAGGTATTAACCCTTAAAGAAACTAACGGACCAAAATAAGCTAACCTGCAACATAGAGGGGGTAAATTATTAAAATAAACATTGTATTAGCCGCCAATTAGGGAGACAAGTTATTATAAAAACACGGTACAAAAAGGTAGAAAACATGACTTGCTGTGAACTGGTGGTATTTATCAAAACATGAGGCTAGCGATACAAAACAAGACAAGCTGCACCCTGGAGGCAAATTATTAGAACAAGTATTGCATAAGCTACCAACTACAGGGGTAAGTTGGAACCCACTATATAAGCCGGAAAACATGACTAGCCGAAAATTGAAGAGATATTTATTAAAAAGACAAGAAAAGCAACCCAAAACAAGTTAAGCTGCACCTCGAGGGGCAAATTATTAGAAGCATGGCATAAAGTGTCAAATTAGAGGGCAAATTATTATATAACTAATATGTAGGACTTAGGAATGTATTTGAACCTAAAAGAGTGACTGAGAACTGAAACTAAAAGAACATGATTGAAAATTAAAATTAAAAAAAAAACTTGACAAAAAACTGAAACTAAAAAAAGTGAAAAATGTTGACTGAAAATTGAAACTAGAGGCAAATTCTTTTGTGGCAACTTATGTATCGCTATCCTTTTATAACAACTTATATAATGCAGGTCAGACAACTAATATGCACAATTTAAGAAGGCATTCGAACCTAAAAGGGTGACTGAAATCTATAGCTAAAAAAGCATGACTGAAAAATGAAACTAAAAACACTGAAAAAAACTTGACTAAAAACTAAATCTAAAAAACATTAATAAACAACACTGAAAACTGAAACTAAAAAAGCCAGACAAAAACTTGACTGAAAATTGAAACTAGGAGGCAAATTATTTTTATGTCAACTTATATATGAAATGGCTACCCTTTTGTAACAACATATATATTGTGGGTGGGGCAAATAATAAGCAGAATCTAGGAACACATTAGAACCTAAAAAGAAAACTGAGATATGAAAAATTAATATAAAAAATATGAATGAAAGATGAAACTAAAAAACTTTAAAAAATTATTGAAAACTGAAAGAAACATTTCAAAAACTCATAAGCCTGAGACTAAAAGGACAACCCAAACTGAAAAAGGAAACTCGAAAACCATTTTAAAAATAGCAACAACCTAATGAAAAGCCTTCTGGACTAGGCAGGGCTGGCAAATGATAAAGTTGCGTGCCCACGCAAAAATGTGATCCGTCCTGAGATTAATTTTGTGCATGTGTATCGGTCCATATAAGCCCACTTGATGATCCATGAGAAAAGTCTATGGGCCATGTCACAAAAATAAAAAAGGCCTCAGGCGACGGGGGTCGCTTGCTCCCTCGCCAGCGCGACTGAACGCGCAATAGCTTTTGCTTTGGACGACTTGTGCCCTTGGGCTTGACGAGGTGGAAGGTGTGGGATCTAGTAGGCCAATCGTCACTGATTGTATTAAGTGCACGCTCTGGGCCGGCTGCTCTCTTGATTGCTTTTCGGCCTAGGCCTTATTTAGTTCAAAAAAAAGTTATTTGATATTATAGCATATATTTATAACTATTCAATCATGAACTATGTAGACTTAATAGATTCATCTCATAAAATACATACAAAAAATATAACTAGTCATTTTTTATCTATATTTAATGCTCGTCTAAATAATCAGTGGGATGGGATGATAAGTTTTTAAGTGAGAACTAAACAAGACCCACCAAGGTCTCTATCTTCACAACATAATGCTCACGTGCCTGCACTCGTGCAGGACTTTTCATTTGGTGGTCCGGCCATACCTCTCACTTCTGATCAAACTTGATTCACAATAATTAAAAGATAATCTGAATTTAGTTAGATGAACTAGTGTTAATTACTCTGGTAAAAGCGTGAACTAATAATAGATCAGTTAGTTAGGTTCCTTGTATTGTGTCCACCTAGGTTTAAGTCCCGCCTTATCACATGTGCTCGTATTTTTTCTGAAATTATTTTAGGACTTAACAACACCTGTGGTGACTTCATGAATCTCAAGGTTTGTCGGCTTTGTCGTTCGCAGTTGCTCGTAGGGGTAGCGTTTGCGTGTGTGTATTTATAGAGGGTGAATGCGTGTTGTGGACGTCTATATTGTACTCTATAATTCTAAAAGAAAATTACTCTGATTGAAGTAAAGTTCCAAACCATTTCCACAAAGCATATGCCAGTTACATATATCCTACATCATGGTCTCATGGATCTTGACGCTAGTTGGTAGTAGTTACAAGCACTTTTCAGTTCCTTTCAAAATTATGGTAGAAACCTTGTCATCATATCAAGTATAACGTCCAGAATTTTTGTTAAGGATCTCATTTCAGGACCAGCCGTACAATGCAGGTCGATATCCTAATCAGAACAATTATTGCCTTTTGTTTTCAGAATGTAATCAGAATTAACCATTGCTTCTCCTCTTAATGTGCCTTATAGTTATGTATGTGAAGTGGTTAGCATATGTATATATACAACACAATATGGTATCGGGGCTAGAGATCCCGCAAGTCTGAAGACCGAGGTGAGGGGAGGGAGTTTTAAAATATAAAGTGTAGTATCATGTCTTTCCTGTTAGCTTAAGTTTTTACGTTCAACGGCTGGTTGCTTGCAACTTAATATTTTCTTCTTTTATGCATACATGAAAAATGTTGGAGTCTTATTGCCTAGAGATTCCGTTTTGTTCTAACAAATGAATTGTAAGTACCCATTTGTTGTATTCTCTGCAACTCGAATGACATCTGTATGATGCATAAGCCGGTAGACGAATATCACAATAAGGGAACACAGCTTTATTATAAGTCCAACTACTACATAATATGAAGGGGACATTTCTCTTCAGTTTGATTTGAAAGGGCATTACCACATGACCAATCTAATTTGTTAACTTCCAGCTTATTTAGGCTGTAAGGACATGCATGATGAAATTTTTTGACTTCTGCATAATACTTGTACCTCAAATATGAGCGGCCACGGCAAGAGCACGTCATCACATTTCTTTTTATCAAAGCACGAGGAGTGGGGTCCCCCCAGTGTGCTTTATATTAGGATGAAATAGCAAATCCAACACAAAGCCTCAAGAAACTAAAAAGGAGACAAAGAAAATGTGAAAAATTACACAAAAGCTTCTAGCCATAAATCTATTTGAGGTTAGTATTTTCCTTTTGGTCTTAGGATACCTAGAGAAAACTCTTGTTTGAAGATGCATGGATTTGCATTGAATCGAGGCTGGAATATTCCTGAAGATGACATGATTCCGAATTGTCCAGATGGACCAGCACATAGTGATCACAATTTCCATGAAGAAAGGTAACCTGATCTGGTCTTTGAGACTGACAATGACTTGCAAGAAATTAGTATGTGCTGGTATGAAAAGGTGTACGGTGTTCCAGCAGGCTAAGGCAAAGGGGATGTCCACAAGTAGATAAAGCAAAGTTTCTTTAGAACTACTTATGCATTTGACACAACTGTAACCTTGGAGAAGCTTATTGGTGCACCGAAGTAAGTTGCGAGTGCTGAGCCAGTCTTTGAACACTAAATAGAAGAAAAACTTGCTCTTGTTCAGAGAAGAAGATTTTGAAAGGCTTGATGGACCGTTCTATGACCAGGGGTAAGAGTCTATAAGTTTTGCTTGAGGAGAAAACTGAGGAGCCCCAAAGATAATACCAATGATCAGCATGCTTATGAATGTTAATATTCTGTAGGCTCCGAAGCTCCTGAATGTAAGCCTCATCTGAAAGGGGCAGATGAAAAAGAGAATGCAGAATAGCTGTACTTTGTACATTGTGAACTGATATGTACGCATTGTTTGCAAGAGAATAACTCCGGATAATCTTGATGCAAAACCCTGTCGTTCCAAACATCTAACAAAAGAAACAAGATTTGTCGCCTTGGGCATGCACCATAGTTTCCTTTAAAAGAGTCCAGCTATTTTAAAGCATCCCTTCACCCAAACAAGCTTCTGAGGTTGCTAGGCTTAGGATGCCGCCCATCTGCACAGAATCTCTATTCCAAACCAGCTGAACCCATGGGATGCCCAAATGGTTATAAAATTTGTGTAAGTGCTTATGCAGCAAATATTCATTGTGAGTCTGTAGATTAAGCACCCCCTAAGCCCCCTTCCTCCTTTTGAATGCAAACCATTAGCCAAGCTGCTTTAGGAGACTTTCTATTATTAGCATTTGACTCTAGCCACAGACAATGCTAGGGATACTTATCTATTTGCATTGCTTGATGATTGTTTTAGGTAGAAGATAAGTGCTCATAGAAAACGTTGACAGTGCTGTAAAGACTGCATTTGTAAGCTCCAGCCTATCTGCTTGACTTAAAAATAAGGATACACTGCCTAGCCTCCTCTCACATTTACTGACTTAGGGCCAAAGTTCTGCACTTTTCCCCTGTATACATCCGAATAAGTCATTTCAACTTTCGTGGAGCGATAAATATCTCAAGTTTAACCAAATTTATATAGTAAAATAATAACATTCATGACATGGAATAAGTATCATTAGATTCTTCCTTAATTATATTTTCATAGTATACCTCTTTGATGTCATAAATATTACAATCCTTTATATAATTTTGGTCAAACTTGAAATGCTTTGCTACTATCTAAGAAAGATGAAATGACTTATAATTTGGAGTAGAGGGACTACAAATTAGGGACATCGTTCATCAATGTTTGATGGAATTAGTGTTTGTCACTGCTATACACAGCACTCATATTGGATGGCTTGTCAACAGGGATGTCGATGAAATATATTAAAGTTACACCCCGTCCCAAATCATAGGTTGTTTTGATTTCTTAAATACAATAGCATTTGCTATCCATATAGATATACAAAATATCTAGATACATCTAAAAATGCCAAAACGACGTATAAAACTAGGACAAAGGGAGTACAGTTTATTTCAGGATGGGTCACACCAGCCTTGCGAAATAAAGTATCTGTCACTGATAGATGATCTGTCTCGCTGGAATTATGTGTCTGTTGCTAACATCATCAGTGCCAAAATGAACCATCGGCCACGCTCCCAATCTTGAGCCACTCAGATCATATCCACCACGCTTCGTGTTCTCATTGTTTTGAGAATTGAGATACCAACATATCAACCTTGTACCGGTGTACTGCTGCCGGCCGCTGGCCAGCGTACATCGAGCATGATACGCACCACATATATATGGACGGTGTGTTGTCGTCTCTCTTCGTAACTATTTATTTGGGAACGCTTATTATGACTTCACCTATCAATTAAAATTATTAGGCGACTATCCAAATAAACTCCAAACGATCTCTGAAATATTCTTGTATTCCATCACTACTGGAGAGTTGAAATTTCCTAACGACTGTCGGTTCTTCCACGTCAAACGAAAGAAAATTTATTTCCCTAACAATAAACCGTCAGACATTTTTTCATTACCCTGTCGAGTTAGCCCTGAAGGTTATTCCTGCCGGAGCACCGTCAAGGGAATTAGATTTTGATTTTCCTGACGGTTTTTCATTTGTTCCTGACGGTAGTTGTACTCTCACGAAATATCAGCTTTCCAGGAGTGAGCATGTAAAAAGGATCCGGACAAAGCCTTATGTAGTGCTTTTGTAAAAACATAGGCAAATTTTCGATGTAGTCAGAAATGTAGATCCAATAATTCCTCATATTCCATCTCGGACATAATCAGGTGCAATGAATGGTAACCACCTCATGAATCCTAACTATATGAACATTCAGCTCACGCTGAGTAAAAACATGTATTTGGCTAATTAAACCAAAACTTTGGATTCAGTTAACCAAGCCTCTTATTAACAGAAGTGGTTTTAGGAGTTAGCCATTCTTATTAACAGAAGTGGATACATGTATGGACAACCTTCGTTAAGCCTCTAAAATTATTTACAGAGGCAGGAGTCCTAAGATGGTTGCCTCTGTTAATCATCAATTCATAAAGACGGTCACCACTAATACACAAATCATTTTGCAAGGTGGTGTATTTTTATTAACGGGGGCGGTCACAAAATTCAACCGCCTTAGTAAATGCCTACGATTAATGGAGGCAGACTTTTTTTTATTTACTAAGGCAAACACTTTGGACCGCCTTCTAAAATTGATTTATGGAGGCGGGCATATTAAGACAACCGCCTCCAAAAATCATCTATTTTCTGAGACGGTTATCTTAAAACAAACGCCTCAAAAAATTCATTTTCAGAGGCAGCACCCTGTAAAGCCCGCCTCCACAAATAGTGGCCCAGTTCCTAGCCCAAGCAAAAGCCCACATCTATCCTCTCTCGGGCTCATATATCAGTGGCACTTAGGGTTAAGCTATCTCCACTAGTGCTAATCTCTCTCAGTGCCCTGCCCTCCCTTTCCTCTCCCTCTCCATCGAGCACCCCTCTCCCTCAGTCCTCTACCCTCTCTCTCTCTCTCACTCTCTCTCTCAGATCCACCAACGCTCTCTCTCCCCACCTCTCAGCACGCTCAGTACTCACAACGCTCGGGGAAGGGGCCACACCCTTGTCGCGGGGTCCATGCTCGCGGCGGCAGTTGATGTGGCCGCGCTAGCGCCGGTGGGGTGGCTGCTCCCTTCACGAGTGAGGTGGGCTCGAGATCTCCTTCTTCAGTGCTGGATCTAGCAACTGCAGGACCCGGTGGAGGTACGACGTGCGGGATCCGGTGGCTATGGGACCTAGGTCGGCGGTGAGAGGATGCGTGGTGGCGGTGGAGGCACGCGCACTGCGATGGATCCTGCAACGATAGAGAGGTGAAGGCAAGACCTCCAGCACCACTGGATCAGAGAAGAAGCTCGATTCAAGTGGTCGCGCCTAGATCCAGGCATCCCGGCAAGAGGCAGCGGCGCACGTGCGATGGGCTCGATGGTCTCATCAATGGGCTTGGCGGGCTCGTTAGTGGGATGGGTTCCCTTTTTTTGTTTTTAAATTCATTAGTCGAGCTGGACATTTCAACCACCTTGGTAGGTTTTTGAATTAACCGAGGCCTTTCATTCGAGACGGGTGGAATGCCTGCCTCGGTTAACTGTTTTTTACCGCCTCCAAAAATTTATCCGTAGTAGTGCACCTTAAGATGCCCTATCTAAAAACTAGCCATTAACTAAGGCTTTCTTTCTAATTATTCATCTCTAAAAATTGATTAAAATTCATAACTTTTCCATATAAGGTTGGATAAAGATGATTTTTTATAAAAATTATAGCTCTCACTCTGATATTATACTTTATAGTTGATAAGCCTTTGATTTGAAACCTTCTTAGATTCCAAAAAGTTTGTTTAAATTTCTCATATTTTAAAATCCAAAATTTAGATTTTTTAAACAATCTCGAATGTTGTCATGGTATATAGCAAAGTTGTAGCTGTCAATTCATATCTACAAATTTAAGTGAAATGGTTTATGATATGCCCCAAATAGACGTTTTCAGTTCTTTGATTTAAAATTTAGAATTTTCACACCACTCTGAATGTTTACATGGTTAATACCAAAATTGTAGTGGCCAATCCAATCTATAATTTGTTGTTGATAAGTTTTGGAATTGAAGTTGCTTAGAATCTCACATATTTGCTTTAATTCTTCATATTTTGAGATTCAAATTTTTAAATATTTCAAACAATCTTTGATAGTCACACCCTTTTTAAAATTGTATTGCTCAACAACACCTAAAACTTTGTAGTTGAAATATTTTTCATTTGAGAGCACTTAGAAGCTGAAATATATAATATAAGATTACAAAATATTGATAAAAAATATTTGTTTATAAATACTCACAAATGGTTGTGTAGTTATGTGTTGAAAGTTCTGGGATTGAACCCTCAACGACACTAGTTTTTTTGCTAGTTATATTAAAGCTAAACTTAACATTTATATATCACTAATGTAAAATATTGAAACTATACTAAATATAAGTTTTAAAATTATTATCATAATTTAAACATCAAAACTTAACCTTTATGACTAGCCATAGTATCGGGTCATGATACCCAAGGTATCTCAAGACACTGATAAGTTAGCTGCTCAGATAGCCTAGCCAACAAAAACCAAACACTCACGGCCCAACAAAGCCACACGGGCATTGTGCCACCAACTAGTGCGAGTGGTCCACCACAACCTCTCTCTTCTCCTTCTGTTGCATGTTTCGCAGCCACACATGATCTCTCCTCTGTCTCGACCTCTAGGAGGACGAAGAGGGGTCGGGCGTCATCAAGTACATCCACCCTAATAAGGACAGTCATGCTCCGATCTCTCCGCCAGGACTGGGAGGACATTCATCTTAAGGCAGACACTATCCCTGTGTGCCTTAGTGCAGACAAGACAACTTCATAGGACAATGATGACTAGTACGACACCGTGTCGTCCAAATCCAACCTAACATGATGGGCGCACGACCCCACCCCGACCTTGACTTTCAAGACTGGTCAGGCCAATAGAGGCCTCAAATTCACAATCCGGGCTCGAGGCCATCAGCATCACGACCTACAAAGGCAACCAAGGCCTTGTTTAGTTCCAAAATTTTTTAGGAAATCGACACTGTAGCACTTTCGTTTGTTTGTGGTAAATATTGTCCAATCATGGACTAACTAAGCTTAAAAGATTTGTCTCATCAATTCCGATTAAACTGTGCAATTAGTTTTTATTTTCGTCTATATTTAATACTTCATGCATGCGTCTAAAGATTCGATGTGACGGGAAATCTGAAATTTTTTGCAAAATTTTTTGGGAACTAAACAAGGCCCAATGATCCAAAAGTAGCTACCTGCTCCAGCACTATCGCCATGATGCCACCGGGAGAACAAGAGACGATGACGAAGACCACGACAAGACCACATTGTGCAGGATAGTTGGTGAACCACCTCCGTGCCAACAGTGCCTCTACGACCGACACAGTAGTATCACACCGTGCCACATCACAGCATGGGAATAAGACCACGACGACGACCGTACCAGAACATGCCACGATGCCAAGACAAGACAGACTTGCTTGCAGATAAAGTTTTCTTATTTCTCCCTCTCTAGGGCTCACGACCGCTTGATCAGGATAACTCCTATCTTCATATGTAACTTGCGCCCCAGACTATATATAAGGGGAGCCAAGCCTCCATTCGAAGGGGACGAGACCTGAGAAACTTCATATGAGCTTTCATTGACCTTACTCATCCTACGTCTTTTCCATAGCTTACACACCCTATTATAAGACTTTAGAGCACTTGAACCGAGGAACACCAACTCAAACGATAGTGGAAGCAGGGCTCCAGGATGAACCGGTATAATTTTTTTATGTCTTTGAGTGCTACCATTATCGTCCTAGAGCAACAAGACACAAGTATAAATTCACTAGTCGGTCGACAAAACGCCGACACAGAGAAAATAATTTTTAAATAGTTTAACCAAGTTATATTAAAACAATTATCATTAATGTTGTTATTTATTCATAATGTTAGATGATATATTGTTCTTTACGGATATGGTAATAGCAGAAATTTTAAATTTTTTGAATATGGATGTAGAATCAGACAGAGAAGAATTATAAAAAACTTAATTGGAATACATCCATTGAGCGTCTATTTTAAAGTCTAATATATATATATATATATATATATATATATATATATATATATATATATATGCAAAAACGGATATTAAACATCACCTTTTTTGTATGTTTCGGCATCTCAAACCATCCCTACAAACACTCATCGCAAATTGTTACACATGCAAAAAAAAAAGATGAATGGTTCTCATCTAGAGCTTGTTGGCTTTGGTGGGGATCGAACACTACTACTGGCACAATGCCGTCTGTAACAAAATGTCATTATTAATCACCATTCGCACAGGTTGTCAGAATGCCTATCTCAAAAAAAAATTGATTAACGAAAAAAATCAAAAAGTTATTCCCATGACCCGATCTCAAAATTTGCAACTAACCATGTAGCACCCAAAAATTTTATTCTTTTAAATAGATGAATTTGATTTAATTAAATAATTTTTGTGAAGCATTGCAATACAGGAAAATAATAAATTTTGGGGAAACTAAAATTTAATATAAGTTTAGAAAACATTTTTTTTGTTGCAGGCTTGCTGGTGCATTTTTATTGTGATGATTGATTCAAAAACCCAAATGTCAAATTTGTTCAAATTTTAGTTTGAAAATGTGTTTGAAAAATGGATTTAGAAAATAAAAAGGGAAAATCCTTTTCCCCCTCTCTCTCTTTCGGCGTGCAAGGCCCAATCCACCCTGCGCATCCCCCTTTCTCTTCTTGGACTGAGGCCCAGCCGGCCATCCCCTCTCCCTCACCTCTCTCATCCGCTGACAGGTTGGGCCTGCCTGTCATCTCCTTCTTCTCCAACCGCCCCCTGCCTCTCTCTGCGGGTAGAGCCGCAACCGACGCCGCACCCGCTCCCCGCTCCCACGTTCTCCACTCTTTCTTCCCCACGCCTCGGCCGCTTTTGAGCCCCGCTCGAGCCCGAGACGCCTTCCTCGCCCTCATTTTCGTTTCCTTCCCCACTCTCGCTCTCACCCGAGCGCGCAGCAACCACCGCGACCGACGTGATCCACCGAGCACGTGAGCCAGCGCCCCACTATCTCTCCGTCGCTCTTGTCAGCCGTGGTGAGCTCTCCTCCTCTCCGCTTTCTTCCCGGTCAAATTCCACGCGATTTGGAGCCCTCTAGTGCCCTAACCTTGAACTCCAGTGAGCTCCATGGCCGCCAGCCATGGCGCACCCCGCGTAAGCTCACCCCTGGTCGCGCAAGTGTTGGGATCGGATTCGCCTTGCTCTTCTCTCTCTCTCCCGAAGCAAACGGTTAGTGATTTGGTGCACTGTAGCGGCCGGACGAGCAACTCCAGCGAGCTCCACGCCGCCGGCCATGGTGGCGCCGCCGTCTCCCCTCTCCCCTCCGGCGGCTGCGCCCTCTTCTCTTTCTTTTAATCCCGGCCGCCCAACACCGATCCAACGGTTGAGAGCGCCCGATACCCCTTCGCGGGATCTTTTTCTAAAGAGCCCCTCTAGAATCTTATAATCGCGCGCAGTCCCTGGCCGAGGGGGATTTCCTAGAATTTTTCCGATTTAGTTTAATTCATTTATTCTTAGCACTATTTACAGTTTTGCCACTATATTAGTTTGCCGGTAGAATCGTCGTTTTAGCTCCGATTCGACCCGTTCAAATTGTGTTAGAATCGTATTTGATTTCTCTACATGATAGGCTCACTGTTACTGCAGTTTAAAAATTTTTATTTTTAGGCTTAGGTTTAATTAATTAAAGTGCTACAGGAAATCGTATTAAATTTGTAACTTGGTCGTTTTAACTCTGATTTTCGTGATCTTCGTATCCATGTGATCGTAGTGAGACGTAGGTTCTGTTTTGAGCTTTTCATCTTGTTTTTGTTCCGATGGTGTACTGTTCTAATATAAGGATTGTTTGCTTGTATGTTTGAACTCGGATATGTTTTGTTGCGCGGTGCCGATCGAGTTCAGATAGTGACGTGTTCGTTGGTGACCCGGTTTACTTCGAGGACCAGCAACAGCTTCCTTTCAACGAAGGCAAGTATAACATGGGTTCTCCTTGTTAACCTATTCATTTAATTAAGGGAGAATTGGCTATGGGACATGCAGAATGGTGGACATTTGCCAGCGGACACTAGGAAAAATTAGATTGCCCAAAGACACTCTTTTTCTTGTCAAATTTGCTAGCGAACACTACGTCTGATCAAACATTATTACAAAATAGATATAAAATCCTATAAGTGCTAGAAAATTATACTATAAATTTTTTTACACTCTACATGATGAGAACTATAGTGTAAAAATATTGTTTAGTATTTTTAGTATCTTACTAATATATTAACTAATTAACCATGGTTATCTTTGTCTATTTATGAAGAGGGGCAAAATGATCATTTTAGTGCAAAACAATATTTTTACACTATAGTTCTCATCATGTAGAGTGTAAAAAATTTATAGTATAATTTTATTGCACTTATATGATTTTATATATCTATTTTGTAATAATGTTTGATTAGATGTAGTATCCACCAGCAAATTTGATAAGAAACAGAGTGTCTTTGAGCAATCTAATTTTTTCTAGTGTCCACTGGCAAATGGCCACCATTCTGCATGTCCTACAGCCAATTCTCCCTTTAATTAATTACGCATCTGCATGTGTCTACTTTTGATAGCCCTAAGGACATCCTAGCTACTTGACTTTATATTGATGATACCTATGCGTAGAATGCATGTGGGTAGAATTGCTAATGCTCTAACAAGTGAGACTTCACCACTATCTTGACTATATTAATTACTGTTGAAACCAGTGTGATGATATCTAATGGGTAAAGGGCTATGGTGCAAATGACTTCGGTCATGTTGTCCTAGACCCTCCGCAAGGACTTCTCTATAAGCGACCATCCGGGACATTCAAGGACTTCTCTATAAGCGACCATCCGGGACAATCAGTGCAACCGTGGGGGTTATATGGCTCTGACTTTAGCTCAGTAGTAGAATCTCATCTAAGTGGTTAGAGGTTACCCGAAAGGGCGCAAGAGGGGTTTACCACTTTGGGTATAGAACCGCTTCTGTTCCTATGAGTATAGCCGTGATGGTAATATGCCATAGGAAAGCGGTTCTCTATATCTGCCTGCCGAGGAAACCTCGCGGCCCTAACTGGTTAGACGAGGCCTATGGAAGGCTTCATAGTGTACCCTACCTGCTCACCTTGATAGTGTTAGTGGGTCTTGCAAACCCCAGGCATATGGGTAACACGACTTGCGGGAAAAGTGCACACCTCTGCGCAGAGTTTGATCAAACTGGTATACTAGCCGTGCTCTCGGACATAAGCGGCTTTGGACCGTTACAGAATAGTTGGGTACGAATGGTTATGGTGGATGACTTATGAAATAATGACACAATAATCGTGATAATTAATGTTGTTAAGCCGTGATGGTAATGGTGTTAACCATGATGGTTAACGGTGTTATTATTATGTAACCATGTGGGTCGGGAGCTAAAGCATAACTTATCAATAATTAATGTTAAAACATTGATCTACTAAAATGCTAATTGTAGTAGCCAGTGTCTAACTTTTTTGAACCTCATGAAACCCCGTGTTATGCTTGCGGAGTACGAGATGTACTCACGCTTGTTTCTATATCTCTTTTTGCATAAAAATCCTAGATGGGTAACAGATGACAGCTGCTATGAGGACTTTCCGGAGGACTACTAGGTTGGCAATCCATTAGTCGGTCGTCCTTGTGCTGGAGCTTCCATGTTAGAGCTAGAGTTATGTTTTACTTCCGCCTGTTGCTAGACTTTGTTATTATGTTGATGTAATATTCGCGTTGTAAGATACGTGTGATGATACTGTTGTAATTTATCGACTTGTGTGCACGACTATTCCTGAGACGCATACAAGGGTTTACTGCACTCAAATTTATCCTTAAATTTGGATGTGATATAGCACTTATACTACTTTACCACTACACCAATGAACCACTTATTAATATACATAGGATTTTATTTTTATCTACATATATGTTATAATATTGTATTGAGTATTTTGGCTACTAAATGAACCCACATAAAAAAGTTTCAACTACAAAGTCTGAAACCTTATTAAGCATTACGACTTTGGTACGAGATGTGGCTCCAACCAAAGTTGTTTGAAAAATTTCAAAAAATTGAATACCAAAGTTTGGTTTAATTAAAATAAATACTTGAGACACTAAATATCTTCAACAAAAAAAACTTATCAATAGAAAAAAGATGTGGATCAGATTGGCCACTACAAGTTTGGTTTTAACAATGCCAACATTCAAGATTGTTTAGGAATTCTAAATTTTTGAAATCTATGAACTCACGACACATTGTATTAAGAACAACTTTCATATAGACCATGGTAACATCAGCGGTTGTTTAAAAATTTTTAAACTTTAAATTTCAGAATCCATAAAATTAAAATAATATTTGAGGAATCTAAACAGTTTCAATAAAAAAATGTTTCGACTATAAAGTTATAGATCGCAGCGAGAGCTATAATTTTAATATAAGTTTTATCTTATTTTGAGTTCATCTATAATAGTTTCAAACTTGCATACATCTATTTATAGAGACAAATTTCTTAAAATGACCATCTTTGTGAATTGATTTATACGGACAGATGCTAAGAACGTCTGTCCCTGGTAATAGTGATTTTTAGAGACGGTTATATTATGATGCTTGACTATGTAAACCTATCTTTTGAAGGAGAATATTTTCTTTATAAATTTAGTTAACTTAGTTGACTCCTTAAAATACGAGATACACACTTATTTTAGAATGAAAAGGTAGGCTACTTTTGCATCACGTGCTCTCTCCATACCTATAAAAAAGTTATTTCAGACAAGGTTTGAGTCAAATATTAGGAACATAAACCATAAATAACTTTTAAGTTGTCGTGTTTAAAAATATGAAAACCATATGAATAGATTTATATTGAAACATAATTTTATAAAAATATACATATACCACTTTTTGGTAAATATTTTTATAAAAAATAAGGAGTTAAAGTTAGATTTTAGAGACCGTATCGCTATCTGTTGACTCTTCTTAGCGTCACTACCTAGGATTGTCAGTCCTTGGCACAACACTAGAAATGCTTGTGTGACACCAAAAGTGGCAACGGTTTTACCGCAAGCGGACGGTGGTCAATGTAGCACTTCATCAGGAGTATTCCAGGTATCGTATTTTCCACGGGGAACGAGAAGTGGAATAACTAGACCAATTGAGTCGTCGGATGATGATCAAAGGGCTTAGGATTGGGTGGGGAGGTATTTTTAGTATTTGGCTTCTGGCTAAGCTATCCTAAGTATACTGAGAGTTAACTCCCTTCCTACTGTGGCCGATAGGTGAAAAGGGTGTGGCGAAACACTTCCCTGGGCAGCTACCATGCAGGCCAACTATTATTTGCAACTTGCCTAACAACACACTGAAGAGAACTCCTAATGTCCAGCAGAGGCCTGTCACGCTTCGCTCCTGGCGTTCTTTAGGTGCGACAAGAAGTTCACCAGGGCAGACTTAGTCTAGACACCACGTCTACACTAATTCTACTACTCTAGACCCAGCTAAGGTTTCAAGCACTTCACACAAGGCAAAGCAATGTGCCAGTAGGCCGGTTGTATACTTAAAATAAACTAAGACAGAAAGTAAATGTTGGAAGTACTCAGATGAAAGGCAACTAGAAGGAAGACTTACTAGAAGACAAGCATCCGCTGAGGCGCTTCTGGAAGAAGACTCCCGACAAGCCGGGACTCCTCCTCGGGAAACTCCTCACTCTCTTCCCTCTATTCTCATACTTAGCTAAGTGTAGCTCATCCTAAGATACATCATGCTTAACTAGGCTCTCTAAGGGGGTATTTATAGGGGGAGATAGAGTAGGGACTACTCCAGCGCCACGTCAGCGATCCGCGTGCTCCTTCTTCTCCACTGTTGGATCAAACCGACCTTGGAACCGCCATATGATCAATGGTTGGGAATTTCCATCACATGGATGTCGGTGAGAGTGAACCGACTCAAGGTGGGCCCACATGACAGGTCGGTCGACCGACCTATTGCTTCCATGTGGGCCCCACCAACCTTCTAGAAGATGCTGATGTCGGTGGGAGTGTGGGCCAGGTGGGGGCCCACCAAATGTAGGTCGGCCGACCTACACTTTGGGGGATTGGCCCACCACCTTGCTCCTCATGCATCTTCAATGTTTTGTTGATATGTGGTGGTTTTGGTTCTTGATCATCTTTGCTTCATTTGAGCTTGATCACGCTTGATTAGTGGCTGTTTGCACCTGCATTCAAATAATGACATGTACATGTGGAACCAAGTGAATTGTACCTATGTCACTGCTTAGTTGCTTGGTGTTATCCCCAAAACTTAACCTTTATTGATGGTTTTGGTGGTCAAAAATCATAATGAAAGTACCGTCAACACTATCCTAAATGACTTTTTTTATAAATACGGAGGGAGTATAACACTTATTTTAGAACGACAAAAGCTTATCATTTTTGCGGGCCGCGGGCCCTGACCCACACATCAGCTTCCGCTCTTCTCCGCAGGCTAGCCAAATCCCGGCCCGGTTTAGCCGTTGCACCGGCGGCGGGCAACGAGGCAAACTGAGGAGCACTTGTCACACCAGACACGGGATGTTTCCACTTCACTCAGTGTCATAAATGGAACCCGGAAGTTAAACTCTTCGCTGGCCTGGACCGCAACAGTCATCAGTATTTTAAAATTGCACTTTTTTCTGCATTATGTATAGCAATTTGAAAAGAACCAAAAAAATAGTTGTATGCTTGAACTCAGCTAAAAAAAACTAAAAACTCTGCCTTCATGAAAATTGTACCATGTCAAACCCTAAAAGATGTCCAACTATTTTACTCCAATTTGTAACCTAAAATTTCTCACACGCCGAGTTCTTTTTTCTTTTACTATCACTAGTAAAGTAAGGCCTTGTTTAGTTCACCCCAAAAACCAAAAACTTTTCAAGATTCCCCGTCACATCGAATGTTAAGGCATATGCATAAAGAATTAGATATAGACGAAAACAAAAAACTAATTGCGCAGTTTGCCTGTAAATCACGAGATGAATCTTTTGAGCCTAGTTAGTCCGTAATTGGATAATATTTGTCAAATAAAAACAAAAATGCTACAGTACCGAAATCCGAAATCTTTTCGGAACTAAACAAGGCCTTAGTTCTCAAAAATTTTCAAGATTCCCCATCACATCGAATCTTGCGGCACATGCATGGTGCATTAAATATACATGAAAACAAAAACTAATTGCACAGTTCATCTGTAAATCGCAAGACGAATCTTTTAAGCTAGTTACTCCATGATTGGTCAATGTTTGTCAAATAAAAATGAAAGTGCTACTGTTAGCACAAATGCCCATTTTATGCCCAATTTTTTGGAAGGACGCACTTCATCAAATTATCTAGCTTTATAGAATTTATTTTTTGGATCGAGGAAGCATTTTATTAACTCAAGATAATTATATCGAGTATATGATTTATTTAGTTAGTACTCAAAAACAAAATGTAACCTGATTATTTTTTGGGTAAATATTTATTGTTGGAAAGCATCGCAAATGGTGCGATAATTTAACACGTACGTGTTTTCTTTATAAACACGGGTCAATTTGTAAGATTAATAAAACGTCACGTGAAGGAGTCCGTCGCCACAAACATGGGATGGGTGGCATGAGTGCGAATTGAAATGCTAACTACTGTAGATTGATGAGGATGTGGGTATGCATCATTTTCACTCCAAGTTGGAAAGAGATGATCATAATTGATCCATTTCCTCCAAATTGTCTCTGCACTTTATGCTAGGGTTAGTTAACTCATCGCCATAAATTGCAGACTATTCAACGGAGCACAAGATTCTAACTGAAACTGTAAATTTCAAAGCTCATTATTACTGCGCTTTAAATTATGGATCAAGGACCCCAGTCTGATCATGGACTTCGGAAACCTGGTTCATCGCATATCGAGAACATTGATCAGATAGATAGATACATTTGGCAGCTGTTTACCGTTACCATAAGGTAAACTAGACTACTAAAGGCCTATTTGGTATGGATCATTCTCATAGAAACATTTGAAATCCAGATTTTCTCAAGAAAACGTTTCAGATGGCGAATCAGAATGCTATAGACCCTTTGGCTGCAGCGTCAGAATCACCGTGAAACCAATGAGAATAATCTGTTAGAAACGTCTCCTCTCTGTGCCATTTGACATATTTTTTGCTGATTCTCAAAAGAGTCAGAACTGATTATACATGCCAAATGCACCCTAATAGCTAGGATAGCGTTTTGTTATGGTTCCGTCTTATTTGACACTCTAGTTAGATGTTTAGAGTTGGAGCCTACTAGATACAGTATTTATTTAAAGTTCAAATTTTGCATGATTTTTCTTGGCTTTTTTGCTACTGAGCTGGAGAAGCCAAAAAAAATCTGGTTTTCATGGGTGTGATGTACTGAGACCGCACTTTCACCGAGCCAAAAAAAAAAAAAACACGTGGGCGTTTGTTGGTCATGTGCTTGGACCATCGTAATAAGCTTGGGCCTGGGTTGACGTCCACGTTCGGCTATAACCACAGTCAGCCCAAACACACATGGTACGCCCGGTCCGCAGCATGCATGCTTTCTGCGACGATTTCATTCTCGGCTAGTTTTTTCATGCCATGGCAAAAGCAAAAAATTTTCCAACACATGTGGTTGGCTTTTTGCGACCATTATTTTGTTTGTTACTATGTTGCACACGCATCCAATAATGCAAAAGTCGAGACAAGACACGATTGAGGAGCATCCTTCTCTTCAAGTTCCTGCATACCCATATACCAAGTTGGCAAGTTGGATGGTGGTACGGTGTCGCGTTGAAACCCTGGAGAAAAAATGCGTGCTTGATGGATGGTGCATGCGACGACGGCATGGCGCATGCGCATGCATGCGACAGGAGTAACAATTATATTTATCTAAAAAAATTATCAAAAGTTTGTGTAGAATAGTAGTGTCGTGTCTAGTGTGAGCCCTAGCTAGCTAGAAAGCCGTCCGTCGAGCACTGGCTAGCGGTGACAGAGTCGACCGGCCGGCCGGCCGGCCGGCTTGGTCCAAGAAAGCTATCCCGCCCACGGACGGCAGATAAAGCAGATGATTTGACTTGGCTATGTTTAATTTCATCCAAAATCCAAAAACTTTTCAAGATTTTTAATCATATCAAATCTCACGGCATATTTATCAGCATTAAATATAGATAAAAAATAACTAATTATACAGTTTGCTTAGTTAGTCCATAGTTAGATAATAATTGCCAAATATAAACGAAAGTGCTACAATGGCTAAATCTAAAAAGTTTTTGGGTCTAAACATGGCCTTGGCTGGTGCATGTGGAGATCACATGACAGTATTTTCGATGTTTGTTTTTTTCTATTGTTGGTTAGCGAACATAAAATGTTGGCATTTTTTGGATATAAAAAAATTGCTCTTTGTGTCTCTTGTAAGTTGTCATTTTGATTGTGCTTATTGTCTGAAAATTCTCTCAAATATAGCAACTCCCTTACTATACATTGTACAATGAGCGGTTAGTTTAAACCTCCCCCATCAATTTTGATTATTTTGACGTTAGGCAGATTAGTTAGTTAGTCGTTTAACAACACTGACAGTATTTCTTGTATGATTACCTAAAAAGAAAAGTTTAAGATTTTAGTAGTCCTGAGATGGAACTGAGCTAAAAAAGAAAAATTTGAGGACCCAAACATCTATTTTAAAAATTCAGGAGACTTAGGGGATAGATAAGGTATGACAAAATTAAACCTAAAAGGATAAAATTATTTTGGGACATGAGAACTTAAGATGCTTTGACTCTTAAAGAAGTTTAAATAATTTATAATTTAGGATAGAGGAAAAAATTGAATGAAGTTGAAGGGCTGATTTTTTACGGATGCCTGTACTTGCCGAGTCGCCGTACGTGGAAAAAAGAAAACGTGGGCGTTCGTTGGCTAATGGGATGACGCTATCCACGTGAGCAATTGTTAGAGCATCTTAACGGTTTGGCAAATGACTTTCATCCATAATTAGTTTAGCAAAATGAAGAAAAACTCCCTCCAACAGTTTGACATCTCAATTCCGTATTTTTTCTAACGTTAACTTGCCATATTTCCCTCTCTAACGCGCAAATATGCGCGCAGACTCAATGCTTAGCATTGGTCTTTCTCCTTATGCTTAGGCCAGTCTCAATGGACAGTGCCACTGCACGATTTCACATATCAACATGTCATCAAGATTGAAGTGAAACCATCTATAAAATAACCCCAACAATGGAGCATTTCACTTTGTTGTTTCCAAGGCTAAGCAAAGTATTTAATTACTGCAAAATGATTGGATCACATGTAAGATGGTGAAACGATTTAGCCCTCGGTGGGGATTTCATCCTGTTTCACCGCGTGGAAAATAAGGCCCGTGGGGTTTCAACATGGTGAAACTACTTCCTTCTCTCTCCTCTTCGTTTCATGCAAAAAGTGAAGTTTTCCACACATGACACTCTAATAAATATGCATGACATCCTGGTAAAACCCCCACTGAGACTAGCCTTAGTGGGGCTCTTCATTCGTTTAGTGGGCCGGGCTCTTCATTTCATTAGCGTGTTTTTGGAAATGAAATTTACCAAACTGTTGGAGATGTTGGCAAATAACAAGATTTGGGAAAGGAATTTTGAGAAACACTTGGGATGCTCTTACTTTGTTAAGTTTGGGTTGATGTAACGTCCCGCCTCCACGAGGCCGGGCCCGCTTACATCTAGCAGCTTTTCTAGGACATAGTCAGCCCCCACAAACCAACACTAGTCTTTTCTGCACACTTTGTCCTCACTCGTGCGCACCCGGGAACTACTTCCCGGTCGCTCACCCATCTCTAAATTGCTCTAGGCCAAGCACGCTTAACTTTAGAGTTCTTTTGAGATAGGCTCCCGGAAAAGAAGTTGCAACTTGTTGGTATGAGTCTCCTATTAATCCTTCCGGGCCGGGTGTTACATACCATTCTGTAATGTCCCGCCTCCACGAGGCCGGGCCCGCTTATTTCTGGCAGCTTTTCTAGAACATAGTCAGCCGCCACAGACCAACACTAGTCTTTTCTGCACACTTTGTCCTCACTCGTGCGCACACTAGTCTTTTCTGCACACTTTGTCCTCACTCGTGCGCACCCAGGAACTACTTTCCGGTCGGTCACCCATCCCTAAATTGCTCTAGGCCAAGCACGCTTAACTTTAGAGTTCTTTTGAGATAGGCTCCCGGAAAAGAAGTTGCAACTTGTTGGTATGAGTCTCCTATTAATCCTATTAAGCCCTAGGCCGGGTGTTACATACCATTCTGTAATGTCCCGCCTCCACGAGGCCGGGCCCGCTTACATCTGGCAGCTTTTCTAGGACATAGTCAGCCCCCACAGACCAACACTAGTCTTTTCTGCACACTTTGTCCTCACTCGTACGCACCCGGGAACTACTTTCCGGTCGGTCACCCATCCCTAAATTGCTCTAGGCCAAGCACATTTAACTTTAGAGTTCTTTTGAGATAGGCTCCCGATAAAGAAGTTGCAACTTATTAGTATGAGTCTCCTATTAATCCTATTAAGCCATGGGCCAGGTGTTACATCCTCACCCCCTTAAGAGATCGACGTCCTCGTCGATCAACCCCAAGCCAGGAACGTCCCCTCTTGGCCACGTCCGTGCATCCAGTGCCAGCGCATGTGCCATGCTGTGTTACCACTCTGGGTCCACATAAGCCATGCACACCATGCCTGCGCAACTGCGACACACGCGCCCGTGAAACTGCGAGAGTCGGCTCTGATACCATTCTGTAACGTCCCGCCTCCACGAGGCCGAGCCCGCTTACATCTGGCAGCTTTTCTAGGACATAGTCAGCCCCCACAGACCAACACTAGTCTTTTCTGCACACTGTCCTCACTCGTGCGCACCCGGGAACTACTTTCCGGTCAGTCACCCATCCCTAAATTGCTCTAGGCCAAGCACGCTTAACTTTAGAGTTCTTTTGAGATAGGCTCCTGGAAAAGAAGTTGCAACTTGTTGGTATTAGTCTCCTTTAATCCTATTAAGCCCTGGGCCGGGTGTTACAGTTGACGACATCCACGTTATTTAGGCCTTGTTTAGATCCAAAATTTTTTTGGATTTTGACACTGTAGCACTTTCGTTTTTATTTGACAAACATTGTCCAATCATGTAGTAACTAGACTTAAAAGATTCGTCTCGTGAATTACAGGTAAACTGTGCAATTAGTTATCTTTTTTTATCTATATTTAATGTTCCATGCATTTGCTGCAAGATTCGATGTGACGAGTAATCTTGTAAAATTTTGGGTTTCTAGGTGTATCTAAACAAGGCCTTAGCTAGCTAGCTAGCCAGTCCAAAGCCCCAAACACATGCATGGTCTGCTTGCTTCTCGCGACAAATTTTATCGGCCCGCTCTATCTTTTGAATTGATTGATGCATGCCTTCGCAATTTCCGAACCCATGGTTTGCTTTTGCGACCATAATGGTGCATCCAAGTTGAGGCACACGATCGAGCGAGCTGAGCATTCTTTTCAAGTTGGATTACAAAAGATGAATGCTTTCCATTGAAATGATGCTGGCGCTTCCTCTCTCTTGCGGATCTTCCTTTTTACCTTTTTTGAGGGAACTTCCTTTTTACCTTTTGTTACTGATGATGTTTATTTGCTGCAACGATGATGGGCAGTACAAAGCACGCGCGTACCCGTGGGCACAACTAACCAATGTTACTCTTTCGGTGCTGAAATGTGTAACACCCAAAAATTTTATTTATTTAAAATAAATGAATTGAATTTAAATGAATTTATTTTGTGAGCATTTTCAATATAGGAAAATAAATAAATTTGGAGAAATTAAAATTAAATATAAGTTTAGGCTAATATTTTGTTGCATACATGCTGGTGCACTTCTTTTATGTGATGAGTGGTTTTGAAGAAAGGAATTTGAATTCAAAAATTCATTTGAAAAAGAGTTTGAAAATTTGTTGGAAAATAAAAAGGAAAAAACCTTTCTCTCTCCCCCTTCCTTCTTTTCGGCCATTTTGGCCCAAACCCCGCGCCCCTTCCTAGGCCACGGCCCAGCCGGCTCCCCCTCCCTTCCCCCTCTTTCTCTCTGGCGGCTGACGGGTGGGGCCCACTCGTCAGGTTCATCTCCTTCCCCAAAACTGCTCGCCCGATTTCCTCTCGCTCTCGGTTGAAAACCGCAGAAGCCGCCCCCGCTCCCCCCACGATCCACTCCCCTACTCCGCGCACGGATAAGAAGTGGGCAGAGAGAGCCGCGCGCCTCCTCCTCCTCCCCAGTTCCCCTCTTCTCGTTTCTGCTCCCTTCCGTGCGGGCGCAGAGAGAAACCGCCGCTGGGACGCCGCGACCGCCGCGCGAAGCCTCCGTCCTGAGCCGTTTTCGCTCCGAATTAGCGTCGTGGTGAGCTTCCTCTCCCTTCCCGCTCTCTCCCCATCCAATTCCCGAGCAAAACGGGGTCTCCAATCACTCCGGTCGCGCTCGCCAGAGAAGCCCACCGCCGCCAGCCATGGCGCGGCAGCTCGGGCGCTTCCCGGGTCGCTCCGAGGCCGGGAGCGTGATCCCCTCGCCCTCCTCTCTCTCCCGGTGGTCTCGGTTTGGAAAACCGCCCGCCGTAGCCTCCGTTGGAGATGCGCCGACGAGCTCGGGCCCGGCCGGCCATGGCGCCCGCCGCGCCCTTCCTCCCCTCCGGCCAGGCCAGGTGCGCCGCCCCTTCTCTCTCCCCTTCCCCCCTTCTAATCCTGGACGTTCATCGGGAGATCAACGGCCCAGAGAGCCCCATACCCCTTCGGGGGCGATTTTGTTAAAGAGACCCCCAAGAATCCCATTTTCGCACGCGCAGTCCTCGGCCAGAGAGATTTTCCAGGATTTAATTATTTATTTAAATTCGTTTCAGCTCTGCTTTTATTTACAGAATTGCCACCGCATTGTTTTAGCTATAAAATCGTCGTTTGAACTCCGAATCGTTCCGTTCAAGTTGCCTTAGTTTCGTAATTTCGTAAGCTTCGCGTTGGTACCACTGTTGTTTAGGTTTACCACTGTTAGATTTCCTAGATAAGTACAAGTCCGTAGATTGTTGTTGAAATTCTGTTAAAAGCGTAACTTTCGCGTCGTAAGTCCGTTTTTCGTGAATTTCGCGTTGACGTGATCGTAGCAGCAAGTAGATGATTTTGGAAAACTTTTATTTAATTTATTTATTGCTGGTGTAATGTTCTAACTTTAGGAATTGTTCTCTTACATGTTTGTCTTGGTATGCGTGATGATTGTGATGTATTGATCGAGCCCAAACGGTGAGGAGTATTTCGGGAGTCCGGAGCTCTTTGGGGACCAGCAGGACCAGCAAGACCAGCAGGAGTACGTGAACCAAGGCAAGTATAGCATGGGCCTACCTTGTTGTCCTACTCATTTTTAAGCATTTCACCCTGCATGTGTATAATATTGCAAACTATAAGGACATCCTAGCTGTTGATGACAATTACCTTGTTCCCGAGGGTTTTTATTGCAAATGGGTAGAAGTGCTAGTGCTATAACTCCAATTATATATGATCTGAAACCAGTGATGGAACCATGGTTAATTTATTAAACATGATTATGATAAATGGAACATAGGGCTATGGTACAAATGATCGTTGGTCATGTTGTCCTAGACCCTCCATAAGGACTTATCTGTCGGCAAAAGCTGGGACTTACAGTGCAACCGGTTGAGTCACATGGCTCTGACTTTAGCTCAGTAATAGGATCTTTTCTAACTCGTTAGAGGTTACCCAAAAGGGCGCAAGAGGGGCTTGCCATTTTGGGTGTAGTGCTGCCCCTGTTTCTATGAGTATAGCCGCGATGGAAATGTGCCTTAGAAAAGTGGGGTTTTCTACATCTGCCTGCCGAGGAAACCTCGCGGCGGCCTATGGAAGGCTTCATAGTGTACTCTGCCCGCTCACTTTGGTAGTGTTTGGGGGTCGACGGATCCCGGGCATATGGGCAACACGACTCACGGTGAAAGTGCACAACCTCTGCAGTGTGTATAACTGTTATAACACCCGTGCTCATGGTCACGAGCGGCCCGGAAAACTCACATAATAACTGGTTACTGATGGCTATATGGTATATGATGATGTATAATTATTCTTTAATGTGACTTAATGACTTACTATGGTTCTAATAACTGATCATATGGGATATTTGGGAGCTTAAGCATAAACTATAATAATTAATGATAAAACACTGACCTACTAAAAGCTGATGCAGTAAACCTAGTCTAGCCTGTTTGAGCCTCATAAATCCTCATGCTATGCTTGTGGAGTACGAGATGTACTCACGCTTGTATATTTCTTTTCTTTGGATAAAAATCCCGGATGGGTAACAGATGGTGGAAGCTATGAGGACTACCCGGAGGACTATTAGGTTTGTGCTTCACCAGTCGACCTTCCCTGTGTGAGGGCCATGAGATAGTTATCTTAGATTATCATATTTATATTTCCGCTGTTATACCAGACTTTGTGATGTAATAACTACGTTTGTTGTAAACACTGCGATGATGGTATTTAATTTGTGACTTATGTGTGTGATTGATCTCTGGGCGCACATAAGTTTATGCATTCAATTTCTTCCTTAAAATTGAGTGTGACAAATTGGTATCAAAGCCGTGTTGACTGTAGGACACAAACCTAGGTAGCAATGGTCGATATAGTGTCTTTGTTTTATTTATTTAATGCTTTCTACCTTACTTTTTGTTATTTTATAAAATTTATTATGCTTATATCACTTATTCTATTGCCAAAATATTGATCTAATCTTAAAAATAAAATTTATAGATGCCGTCTGTCACGAGGTCTCGCCGCGCCAGCACTAGGAGCTACATCTCTCAGTTCACGCCCCAGTCGTCCCAGCCAGTGGTGGACATCTCCGATGACGAGACTGTCCCGATGGATGAAGAGGACCCAGCAATGATGACAGAGGTGGATGATGATGATGAAAACTGGATGGACTCTCCTGTAGCAGCTGCACCTGTTCCACCCACTGCACCCACGCCACCAGCTGTTCCAGTGGCACCTGTTGCACCAACACCACTAGCTTCACCAGTTGCACCTGTTGCCCCTGCTGTACCAGAGGTGGTGTCTCCAGATGGTCCTGAGGAAGAAGACCCAAGATGGACTACCACCATCCACTACAAGTATCCTTCACTGACAGCCTACTTCCACAACTTGCTTAGGGAGATGTTGGATACTTACTATGCTGATAAGGAGATTGGCATCTGGTACTGCTGTGCAGAGTACACACATCCCTATGAGGCCACATACTGGAGGTCGGATCTTACCATCACAGTGGGGAATGAGACACATGACAGCTATATGGTAGAGAGCATTCATGGCCACATTGCTAGGCGAGCTGAGGCACAGGACAGCGTGGAGGACGCCGCCCAGATGGCTTACACTCACTACCATGGCCTTCGCTATGAGGCCATGAGAGCAGACCAGTACAAGTTCCTCCCTCGCCATAATTTTACTATTGGTACTTGGTCCATCGAGAACCCGCATGAGGTTGACACGCTCTTAGATGCCATTGTTAGGCATATGCATGTCCTGCAGATGGCCAATGATGATCTACAGGAGGAGCTACGTGACCAGCAGGATTCCCTAGATCGCTTCCAGGAGATGGTTGACAGCCTTAGAGAGCAGCTTGAGTTGCCACCGCTCTACAAGAAGAAGACCGCACCTCCTAGCATCTCCGGCGACGCACCATAGGCCTAGGATGCCATAGTTGTTTTATTTCGTAGTCCCGTTGTGTCAGTTGAGTTTGGAGTGTTTGTGAACAATTGATGTGTCCGTTGAATTTGTTTATGTATTTGCATGATTCGAATCTTTTTAATGACTGCTGGAAGGTTGTGGATTTATCTACAAACTTCTGTTATCTTAAGTTTAATTGTCGAATGCTTAGTTGGGTTGGTATATTCTGTTGTTGCTGTGCTGTTTTTCTGGAGCAGCCTGTGATGTTTAACTTTTATCTCTGAAGTGGTACGTCCAAAAACTCTGAAATTTTTGTGGAGGAAACTAGACTGATGTATCTCTCATTTGCAACTGGAACCACGTCAAAACCTGCTCGGATCTGGGAGATATCCTTGTTACAATCTGGGACTATTGCGCAGACTAGGACACAGAATAGATTCGCTTTACCCCTATTTTTGATCAAGATAATGTCAGAATCTGTAAACGTGGTCTGAACAAAAGTTGTAAAAAATTTTATAAGCTTTCCAAACATATATGGCACGCCTCTGTTGGATCTGAGAAACTCGAGTTATGAGTTAAATACTGCACTGCTGATTTTGCATCTTATCCAAAAAAATTTCAGCAAAGCTTATTTGATATTATAATCAGTTTATAATTATGGAAAGACCTCTAAAAGCTTATTCCTTTGTTGGAAACTGATGAAGGAGGAATAGGCCATGGTCGAGGTCGAGGCCGTGGCCGTGGACGCGGCCGTGGCGCACCGGTGGATCCACCGCCACCACCACAGCCTGTGACAGTGGAGCAGCTCATGTTGATGCAAGCTCAATTGATGCAAACTATGATGGATCGCCTGGATCACCAGCCCGCCGTCGTACCACCACCGGTCCAGGTTCGCGATAAGAGGGGAGAGTTCATGAAGGGACGTCCGCCTGTTTTTACACATGCTAGTGACCCATTAGAAGCTGATGATTGGTTAAGAGCTGTGGAGAAGCAGCTGAACATTGCTCAGTAGAATGAGATGGAGAAGGTGTTGCATGCCTCCGGACAACTACAAGGGGCTGCACAGGAGTGGTGGGAGTCCTACCAATATGGACGCCTAAACAATGCACCACCTGTCACTTGGAGGGAATTCACCGAGAGTTTCCGGTCTTACCACATTCTAGAGGGGCTCATCGAGCTCAAACAAGAGGAGTTCCGTGCTCTCAAGCAAGGCTCCATGACTGTCGTTGAGTACCATGACAAGTTTGCTCAATTGTCACGTTACGCTTCGGGTGAAGTAGCCAAGGATTCTGACAAGCAACGTCGTTTCCTGAAAGGACTGTATGATGGCCTGCAACTGCAGTTGATGTCCAATGTTTACCCTAGCTTCCAGGAACTTGTGAACCGCGCTATTGTGATTGACAATAAGCGCAAGGAGATGGATGCTAAGAAGAGGAAGATTCAGGGGCAGGCATCTAGCAGCAACACTCGTCCGTGCGTGTTTCCTCAGCAGGGCTTTCCTCCCAGGAACCTGAGGCCCCCTGGTCAGTGGAATCAGGGTCAGTACCCTCCGCGCAACCAAAACCAGAACCAGCAGCGTCCCCAGTACCAGCAGCAGTTTGGTAATCAACGCCCTCAGCAGCAAGCTAACCCCCAGGCACCACATCCAGGTGTGCCCAACAATGCTCTAGTGAAGACAGCAGTGGCAAACAACCCCAATGCTTGCTACCGTTGTGGTGAAGTGGGTCACTATGCCCATCAGTGCCCGAAGAAGCAGAACCCCTCAGCTCCACAGAATAAGAACGACAATCAGAGGCCCAGTGCTCGACCACCCCACACTAGAAGTGTGAACCATGTGTCTACTGAATCAGCTCAGGAGGCACCCGAGGTCATGTTGGGTACGTTCAGTATCAACTCCATCCCTGCTACTGTACTTTTTGATTTCGGAGCTTCGCATTCTTTCATCTCGCAAGCTTTTGTTAGAGTACATAGCATAACTTTATGTGCCATGAAAAACTCAATGCTAGTGAATTCACCGGGGGGTACTATGCCAGCGAACTATTGGAGTCCTTCCACTAGTGTTTCTCTAAGGGGGGTAGAGTTCAAAGTAAACCCCATTGTGCTAAGAACTTCTGGTATTGACCTTATCCTTGGGATGGATTGGATGAAGCAACATCGGGCAGTGATCCAATGCCAGGAGAAGTCTATGGTAGTAACATCACCTAAAGGGGATAGAATTTGTGTAGAAGTGGCAGTGCAAGCACCTCCAACTGCTACCGTGAACCAGTTGACTAATGAGGTCAATGAGGAGAACCAAGTGGTGGATGACTTCCCTGATGTGTTCCCTGATGAATTGCCAGGTATGCCACCTAACCGAGACATCGAATTCCTTATTGAACTTTTACCTGGAACTGCACCTATAGCTAAAAGACCTTATAGAATGGGAGTGAATGAACTAGAGGAACTTAAGAAATAAATTAAGGAGTTGTTAGAGAAGGGTTTTATTCATCCTAGTTCATCACCTTAGGGAGCACCCGTTATCTTTGTTGATAAGAAAGATGGTACCAAGAGAATGTGTGTGGATTACCGATCACTAAATGAAGTAACCATCAAAAACAAGTACCCTTTGCCTAGAATTGATGACCTGTTTGATCAATTAAAAGGTGCTTGTGTGTTCTCAAAAATAGACCTTCGATCCGGTTATCACCAACTGAAAATCCGCGCATCGGATGTACCTAAGACAGCCTTTACTACTAGGTATGGCCTGTATGAGTACACATTTATGTCTTTTGGGCTGACCAATGCACCTGCATATTTCATGTACCTCATGAACAAGGTGTTCATGGAGTTCTTGGATAAGTTTGTAGTGGTGTTCATTGATGATATACTCATCTTTTCCAAAACTAAAGAGGAACATGCGGAGCATCTGAGGCTAGTCTTGCAAAAGCTTAGAGAACATAAGCTATATGCCAAAAGAAGCAAGTGTGAGTTTTGGCTAAAGGAGGTCTCCTGTCTGGGACACGTAGTCTCTAATGGAGGGATAGCCGTGGACCCCAGCAAGGTGCAAGATGTGTTGAATTGGAAACCCCCAACCAATGTGAGTGAAATCCGTAGCTTTCTGGGATTGGCCGGATATTATAGGAGATTCATTGAAGGATTCTCTAAACTTGCTAAGCCAGTGATGGCCTTATTAGAGAAGAGTGCTAAGTTTGATTGGTCAGACAAATGCCAGGCTAACTTTGAGGAGTTAAAGAAGAGGTTGACCACAGCTCCAGTGTTGACCTTACCTGACTTAAGCAAGAGCTTCTCCATCTATTGTGATGCTTCTCGCTTAGGTTTAGGTTGTGTGCTCATGCAAGAAGGAAGAGTAGTGGCCTATGCATCTAGGCAGTTGAGGAAACATGAGTTGAATTACCCTACTCATGATCTGGAGCTAGCCGCAGTGGTCCATGCCTTAAAAATCTGGAGGCATTACTTGATTGGTCACAAGTGTGATATTTACACAGACCATAAGAGCCTAAAGTATATCTTCACCCAGTCAGACCTAAATATGAGGCAACGTCGTTGGTAAGAGCTAATCAAGGATTACAACCTGGAAGTGCATTATCACCCTGGGAAAGCAAATGTAGTTGCAGATGCACTTAGTAGGAAAAGCTATGTCAATAGACTTCAGCTGACATGTATTCCAGCTGAGTTGCGAGCCGAAGTAGAACACCTCAACATAGGCTTTGTGAATCATACCATGGGTCTAGAGATAGAGCCAACATTGGAACAAGAGATACGTAAGAGTCAGTTGGAGGATGAGAAACTAAAAGAGATAGTAGATAATGTAGTGCTTGGAAAGGCACCAGGCTTCAGGATAGATGAGAATGGTACCCTATGGTTTGGGAAAAGGATATGTGTGCCTGAAGTGAAGGCTATCCGAGACACAATTCTACGTGAGGCGCATGACTCTGCTTATTCAATACACCCTGGGAGTACCAAGATGTATTTGGACCTAAAGGAGAGATATTAGTGGTATGGATTGAAAAGGGATGTAGCAGAGCATGTTGCTTTGTGTGACACCTGTCAGAGGGTGAAAGCTGAGCACCAACGACCTGCAGGGTTGTTGCAACCAATGCAGATACCCGAATGGAAATGGAAGAAGTCGGTATGGACTTTATTACCGGGTTGCCACGTACTCAACGTGGGTATGACTCGATTTGGGTAATAGTAGACCGACTCACTAAGGTTGCACATTTCTTACCAGTCAAAACCAACTACAAAGGGGCAAGGTTAGCTGAGCTATACATGGAAAGGATTGTGTGCTTACACGGAGTTCCAAAGAAGATCGTGTCCGACCGAGGAACTCAGTTTACATCGCACTTTTGGTAGAAAGTACATAGATCCTTGGGAACTAAGCTGAACTTTAGTTCTGCTTATCATCCCCAAACTGATGGGCAAACAGAAAGAGTTAATCAGATCTTGGAGGATATGCTTAGAGCTTGTGCTCTGTAGTATGGTACTAGTTGGGACAAAAGTCTACCGTATGCTGAGTTTTCCTATAACAACAGCTACCAGAAGAGTCTCAAGATGGCACCATTTGAAGCTTTGTATGGACGCAAGTGTAGGCACCTTTATTCTGGAATCAAAATGGTGAAACACAGGTGTTTGGACCAGACGTCCTAAGAAGTGCTGAAGAACAAGTGAGGATGATTAGGGACAATCTAAGAGTGGCACAGTCCAGACAGAAAAGTTATGCCGACACCCGAAGAAGGGATTTGAGCTTCAAAGAGGGTGATTTTGTATATCTGAAGGTATCTCCAATGTGGAGTGTGAAGAGATTGTGAGGATGATTAGGGACAATCTAAGAGTGGCACAGTCCAGACAGAAAAGTTATGCCGACACCCGAAGAAGGGATTTGAGCTTCAAAGAGGGTGATTTTGTATATCTGAAGGTATCTCCAATGTGGAGTGTGAAGAGATTCAATGTGAAGGGTAAGCTAGCACCGAGATACGTCGGACCTTTCAGGATTCTTGCAAGACGTGGAGAAGTAGCCTATCAGTTAGAACTTCCTGAGAGCTTGTCAGGTGTACATGATGTACTCCATGTTTCTCAGTTGAAGAAGTGTTTGCGGCTACCCGAAGAGCAGATTCCTATAGAAGAGTTGACCGTTAAAGAAGATCTCACTTATGAAGAGTACTCGATAAAGATCTTGGAAACTGCAGATAGAGTTACAAGAAGCAGAACCATAAAGATGTGTAAAGTATAGTGGAACCGTTATACCGAAGATGAAGCTACCTGGGAAAGAGAAGAGGATTTGAGAAAGTCGTATCCACAACTGTTTGAGTAAGCATCACCCAATCTCGAGGACGAGATTATTTTTAAGGGGGATAGAATTGTAACACCCAAAAATTTTATTTATTTAAAATAGATGAATTGAATTTAAATGAATTTATTTTGTGAGCATTTTCAATATAGGAAAATAAATAAATTTTGAGAAATTCAAATTAAATATAAGTTTAGGCTAATATTTTGTTGCATACATGCTGGTGCACTTCTTTTATGTGATGAGTGGTTTTGAAGAAAGGAATTTGAATTCAAAAATTCATTTAAAAAAGAGTTTGAAAAAATTGTTGGAAAATAAAAAGGAAAAAGCCTTTCTCTCTCCCCCTTCCTTCTTTTCGGCCATTTTGGCCCAAACCCCGCGCCCCTTCCTGGGCCACGGCCCAGCCGGCTCCCCCTCCCTTCCCCCTCTTTATCTCTGGCGGCTGACGGGTGGGGCCCACTCGTCAGGTTCATCTCCTTCCGCAAAACTGCCCGCCCGATTTCCTCTCGCTCTCGGTTGAAAACCGCAGAAGCCGCCCCCGCACCCCCACGATCCACTCCCCTACTCCGCGCTCGGATAAGAAGTGGGCAGAGAGAGCCGCGCGCAACCTCCTCCTCCCCAGTTCCCCTCTCCTCGTTTCTGCTCCCTTCCGTGCGCGCGCAGAGAGAAACCACCGCCGGGACGCCGCGACCGCCGCGCGAAGCCTCCGTCCTGAGCCGTTTTCGCTCCGAATTAGCGCCGTGGTGAGCTTCCTCTCCCTTCCCGCTCTCTCCCCATCCAATTCCCGAGCAAAACGGGGTCTCCAATCACTCTGGCCGCGCTCGCCGGAGAAGCCCACCGCCGCCAGCCATGGCGTGGCAGCTCGGGCGCTTCTCGGGTCGCTCCGAGGCCGGGAGCGTGATCCCCTCACCCTCGTCTCTCTCCCGGTGGTCTCGGTTTGGAAAACCACCCGCCGTAGCCTCCATTGGAGAAGCGCCGGCAAGCTCGGGCCCGGCCGGCCATGGCGCCCGCCGCGCCCTTCCTCCCCTCCGGCCAGGCGCGCCGCCCCTTCTCTCTCCCCTTCCCCCCTTCTAATCCTGGACGTTCATCGGGAGATCAACGGCCCAGAGAGCCCCATACCCCTTCGGGGGCGATTTTGTTAAAGAGACCCCTAGGAATCCCATTTTCGCGCGCGCAGTCCTAGGCCAGTGAGATTTTCCAAGATTTAATTATTTATTTAAATTCGTTTAAACTCTGCTTTATTTACAGAATTGCCACCGCATTGTTTTAGCTATAAAATCGTCGTTTGAACTCCGAATCGTTCCGTTCAAGTTGTGTTTGTTTCGTAATTTCGTAAGCTTCGCGTTGGTACCACTGTTGTTTAGGTTTACCACTGTTAGATTTCCTAGTTAAGTACAAGTCCGTAGATTGCTGTTGAAATCCTATTAAAAGCGTAACTTTCGCGTCGTAAGTCCGTTTTTCGTGAATTTCGCGTTGACGTGATCGTAGCAGCAAGTAGATGATTTTGGAAAACTTTTATTTAATTTATTTATTGCTGGTGTAATGTTCTAACTTTAGGAATTGTTCTCTTACATGTTTGTCTTGGTATGCGTGATGATTGTGATGTATTGATCGAGCCGAGACGGTGAGGAGTATTTCGGGAGTCCGGAGCTCTTTGGGGACCAGCAGGACCAGCAAGACCAGCAGGAGTACGTGAACCAAGGCAAGTATAGCATGGGCCTACCTTGTTGTCCTACTCATTTTTAAGCATTTCACCCTGCATGTGTATAATATTGCAAACTATAAGGACATCCTAGCTATTGATGACAATTACCTTGTTTCCGAGGGTTTTTATTGCATATGGATAGAAGTGCTAGTGCTCTAACTCCAATTATATATGATCTGAAACCAGTGATGGAACCATGGTTAATTGATTAAACATGATTATGATAAATGGAACATAGGGCTATGGTACAAATGATCGTTGGTCATGTTGTCCTAGACCCTCTGTAAGGACTTATCTGTCGGCAAAAGCTGGGACTTACAGTGCAACCGGGAGAGTCACATGGCTCTGACTTTAGCTCAGTAATAGGATCTTTTCTAACTCGTTAGAGGTTACCCGAAAGGGCGCAAGAGGGGCTTGCCATTTTGGGTGTAGTGCTGCCCCTGTTTCTATGAGTATAGCTGCGATGGAAATGTGCCATAGAAAAGGGGGGTTTTCTACATCTACCTGCCGAGGAAACCTCGCGGCCCTAACTGGTTAGAATAGGCCTATGGAAGGCTTCATAGTGTACCCTGTCCGCTCACCTTGGTAGTGTTTGGGGGTCGACGGATCCCGGGCATATGGGCAACACGACTCACGGTGAAATTGCACAACCTCTGCAGAGTGTATAACTGTTATAACAGCCGTGCTCACGGTCACGAGCGTCCCGGAAAACTCATAGAATAACTGGTTACTGATGGCTATATGGTACATGATGATGTATAATTATGCTTTAATGTGACTTAATGACTTACTATGGTTCTAATAACTGATCATATGGGATATTTGGGAGCTTAAGCATAAACTATAATAATTAATGATAAAACACTGACCTACTAAAAGTTGATGCAGTAAACCTAGTCTAGCCTGTTTGAGCCTCATAAATCCTCATGCTATGCTTGTGGAGTACGAGATGTACTCACGCTTGTATATTTCTTTTCTTTGGATAAAAATCCCGGATGGGTAACAGATGGTGGTAGCTATGAGGACTACCCGGAGGACTATTAGACTTGTGCTTCACCAGTCGACCTTCCCTGTGTGAGGGCCATGAGATAGTTATCTTAGATTATCATATTTATATTTCCGCTGTTATACCAGACTTTGTGATGTAATAACTACGTTTGTTGTAAACACTGCGATGATGATATTTAATTTGTGACTTATGTGTGTGATTGATCTCTGGGCGCACATAAGTTTATGCATTCAATTTCTTCCTTGAAATTGGGTGTGACAAAATGTAAGGGATACAGAGTTTAAATTTGTACTTCCTTCATCCACAAATATAAAGATACAAATGATTTTTATATAAAATAAGGAGCTTAGCAAAAGACAGTTTTACCCTCTCACTAATTCGTTGGTGAGAGTAGTTAAGTTGTTATGTCTTTAAGTTACTGGCTTTTTAGATGACACCATGTTTAAAAGGAATCTGGAATACCTAGTATTTTAATTAGTTATTGCAAAGTTAAGAGAGCGGATATATTTATATATAGAGGGGAGAGACCGAAATTAATATCTATAATATCTTGGTATTGTTTCTGCTCTTTTCTCATAGAGTCCAAGATTTTTAACTAACTATTGGGCAGATCAAATACCATCAATATCTAGTAAAAGCTGCATATGTTTATACGGATACGCGGGAATAGCTCAGTAACGGAAAAAAATTAAATGTGCACATAATGTTTGACATTATTAACACTCACTTGAAGTTGTAGAGAAAGATTATCGTTGTCATATCTTTTTGGTTCACTAGTCCCAATGGAACATTAATGATAGTTTCTGTCTATCTTGATTATCTTGATAACTCAACAATTTACTGATGTGGCATGAGCTTTATTACGGAGAGAGAAGGAAAACAGAAGAAATCGTTTCCTCCAAACGAAACGATGGAAACAATGGAATCGGCATTGGGGAGACCCGGCTCGTTTCTTCCACCTTTGGACTGGATCCCTTGCGCCGCCGCCAACCTCCCTTCCCGCGCGCGCTCCTGCTTGTCCTGTGTGCGCCGCCGTTGCTCTTCCCGCGCGCTCTTCCCGTGCCCCTCTCTCGAATCCATCACCGGCACACACCAAATTCGTCACTGGCGGACACCAAATCCCTGTTCGCGCCTCATCCAAATCCCCTAAAAAATCTATGGCACAATAGCCCCTCCTCAATCGATTTCCCACCTCAATCTTCATGAATCAAAATCCGCCCTCAATCTCTCAGAGAATGAATCGAGTGAGTGGTTCCACGCGAGTCTCTGGATCTGCAGCCACCCATGGTGCAACAACCTCTGCTCCGGCCACCGGCGATGCTGCAACTACTGTTCAAGTCGCCGGTGTTCCTATAGGGTGGACAATGTATCTCTTGGGGCGTTCTTTAGGCATGATTCATCTCCTACTGAAGGGTATGTTCTTCAAACCTGCTGTAACTCTTCAGGAAATTCAGTGTTGCAGTGTCGTCAATAGCAAGTTTCTGGACTCTCTTGTTTCAATACTGCACACCCTCACTGCAATGCTACGATGTGTCAAACAACCTTCTTTCCTATACCAAATTTATGATGTAACTATGCTGCTACAACACCAACAATTTCATTCCTTTTTGCTGCCAAATTCATGGCAGTTTGGTTTTGCCTTCCAGAGTACACCTTCACTGCTGCATGGTCGATGCCTTTGTGTGGATTATTTCTATTTCTTGGTCATATATTGTGTTTTCTAAGTGACAGATAACCTTTCACGGTCTCGTATAGATAACCTTTCTTGGTATAGGATAGCACTGCATAATGACAAGCTGAGAGGAGAAGCTCGTGACGTGCAGTACAAGACAATATAATATCGGTTATTACCTAGTTGGTGACACAATATAATATCTTCAATCTGATTTGGTTTAGTGTGCAGATATTTCTAAGTCATCCTGGTAGCTGATGTTGTTCATCTTTGTTATTTATGTTTCTGTTTGTTTGCAAAGAGTAGATCAGTTTTTTGAAAGACACATGTGGAAATTCATCCTTTCCCATTGCACTGAGTAATGTTTTTCTTAAAAGAATCATTTGATTACTATTTTTTCCTTGCAGATGATGGTTTCTGGAGATTTGAGGCGACCTGATGGCTTATGGAGTACATGTGCTACTGACTTGACATGATATGGACATCAACTACATGCATGAGAGATGATAGATGATTCCACCTTATTATTTTACTATACATAGTGTGCTGGACTGCAAAATTTTGTTGTTTCTTTGCTAGCATGTGTTCTAGGCACATACTAATTACAGAAAGTTCGCACAGTTGATCTATCTTTGTTTTGCGTTGCATTTAAGTTACCCTTTGTATAGACACTCCTATAGAAATCATGGTTTGGGAAGGATAAGTTTCTTGTACGATATCCTATGTTATAGAAACTGCTATGATTTCTTTCATTAGGACTGCTGTCGAACCTCATGAGATTCCTCTCCACTTGAGCCCTCCAAGTAGGTTGGGGAGTGATCTCCTCTTTAAAAATGACATATGGATCAATGAAACCAACAGACTTGTTCCTTCTGCTGTTGAGCTTTATCATGTGATATTTGCATATATATAGTGTGTGAGGATAATTATGTATATATATACATGATGACATTAATAAAATAGTATAGAGTATCACTTACGGACAAATGCAACTAAGTAGAGATTTGTCAAGAGCGTCCATGTGGCATAGTTGGTGTAATTCATTAAAATGAACATAGATAATGTCATCACCATGAAAATAATGATGGTGTGTAACTCTGACAGCAATAAATGTCTCATTCCAGCCACACGCCTCCATGTACCATTTATTTAGCAAATACATTTACGTACCCAGATCATTTAATGCATCAGGGTTGTAGAGACTCTGACCATATTTATAGGTCCTCCAAGTATCAACTTCTTGTGCTTTTGGGATGTGTCCTCCGTAAAAAAATTAGTTAATGTCAAGACTAGTTTGCTCGAACCACTCACCAGGTTGATTCAGATCGACTTCTCCAGGTAAGTCGTCAATGAAGTCTAAGTTTGAACCATATTCATGAGTAACTAGTGGGGGGATTGATTGTTGTCTTTGTTCTCCGAGTTGTGCAACACCCTTCCATGCTTTCTTCTTCTTCTTCTTCTTCTTCTTCTTCTTCTTCTTCTTCTTCTTCTTCTTCTTCTTCTTCTTCTTCTTCTTCTTCTTCTTCTTCTTCTTCTTTTGCTTCAACTCAGATGCTTTGGTGAGAGAGCGATCGTAGTCCGATAGTGGCGGGGCCTTACGATTTTCATGAAGCATTTGTTGGTGAGCGCCAACCATCTTCATGAGCTTATCTAGATGTATGTAGAAGTACAACTTCTGCGGGTTCTTCCTTGCTTCTTCTCTTGCCTTTTTCAAATTTTCAAAGAATTTTTTCACATCTTATTTTACCGGATTAGCTAATTCCCCTTTAGGCACTTCACAAGACACTTTTTGGGGAATAGCCTTTGTTTTTCTAGAGGTTATTGCTTTTCGGATGTGCCTGCTGGGACGACTACGATGCGGATCCGGACCTCCAACTCTTAGTAGCTGGCTTGGTCAAGGGAGGTAGGGGAGGCAGCGTTGGAGACTTCCTTGGCGGTGGCATTGGTGACCACCTTGGCGGTGGCGTTGGTGACCGCCTTGGAGGTGTCACATGTCAGTGATCGCCTTGGAGGTGGCGGCTGTGGTGGGGATACAACCGTGCCATCCAATACATCACCCGGAACAGTGTGATGATCTAGGGATTGAATAACTAGGCTCAGGTTGGCGAAGTCCCTGTTGTGTGAGATATAAAAAAGAATGAGATATATGATCTAGCAGATTTTGTAATATATTTAAGTCAACATAAAATTGGCAAACAAATTGTTTTGCCACTTTCATCCGCACCTTGGGCAAGGTAGTTTAGGAGATGCCCCGAGAATAATGATGTAGCGCTTGGTCCACGGAATGAATGTCTTCTCCGCTCCTCCAAGCGTCCTCTCCCCGTCACCTCTAGGAAAGTCAAGAGTGACATCGCTAAAACCCTTACCAACTTTATTCAACGAGACGCTAGCATATGCCAAATAGAAAACTTTGAAAACTAAAATAATTATTTAATTAGTTCGCGACAAAATGGAGGCCAAAAAGCACAGCTTCAGGACATAAACAGTTATTGAATAGTTCTAAGATGAATTGAGATAAAAAGTGAAATTGATGAACCGAAACTATTTACAAGAATTAAAGAATAAAATTGAGCCTGTGACGGAAAATAAGAAACCCAAATGACTATTACATACGTCGAGCTGAAAAAGAAAAATACGAAGACTAGAACACACCACCACTCTTAAATCGAGGAAGCATTAAGGCCTTGTTTAGTTCACCCCAAAACCAAAAACTTTTCAAGATTCTCCATCACATCGAATCTTGCGGCACATGCATAGAGAATTAAATATAGATAGAAATAAGAACTCATTACGCAGTTTATCTGTAAATTGTGAGACGAATCTTTTAAGCCTAGTTATTGACAATGTTTGTCAAATAAAAATGAAAGTGCTACGGTGTCAAAATTTTTTTTAAAAAAATTGAATCTAATCAAGGCCTAAGAAGCAGCAACTGCACCCAGATGCTGCTGCTGCTACCACAGTACTATCTACGTACTCCGTCACTATGTACTCCGTCACTATGACATGCTTACGGGTTAATTATTCTTAACTTTAACTAGTTTGTAAAAAATACGTATAATATTTATATCTTTAAATAAATATATTATGAAAATATATTTAATAATATATCCAATAATATTAATTATATACTATAAGTATTAATAATCTTTAGATATATTTATTAAAGTTAAAATTATTTGATTTTTTAAAAAATGAGAATGACATTTATTTTGTGATGGAAAAAGTAGAGGTTAAAAAAGCTGCAGCTGCAGTAGCAGCGGTTGATTTGCTGCAGCGAACAAACGTACTGCCCAAAAATATTACTAAGTTGATGTAAAGAGAGTATCTGGCGTTTGATCACTCTCGTCGCAACTGCAGTGACGTGTGACGCTGAGACCTTAGTGGAGTAGCTCTGTACGCACTCATTCCCGTCCACAGGGAGCTTACTCGGTTGCTAAGTACTTTCTGCCAAAGGGGCTTTAGTCTATTAGTTAGAGCACCTAAGTAGCACTATTAGATTTGACTCTGCATGGAAGCGAATTTAAACAGATTTGTATTAATAAAAAATATAAAAAAATAGACTAAGGTTTCTCTTGTTGACTTCGGTCAAAAAAACTAAGTACTTCCTGCTTATTAAAGTTGTACCTGATGATTCCAGTCGTCGCTCGCTGCTTCGACATGCCTGGTTCCTGTACTGGTTGATAACTCTAACTCTTTCCTTTTTTTTTTTGGAAAATTTGATAGCTCCACTCTTCAGCTGTAGTATACAGTAGCAGTAGGTGCGCACTTATTATATGTTGACGAAAAATGTTTGTAAATACAGTATAGGCAATTCCAAACATGGAAATTTGTTTATCGAAGCGACACTGCAGGCCCGCTTAGGCCAACAGTTGATCAAGTGGATTTACTTCCTCTACTCATTCCTCCACTTAGGTCAGGATCCGATTTGGATGGTAGAAGGTCCGATATTATTTTGGGTCGTTGAGACTAAAAAAAAGAAGCTAGTTTTGGTTTCGGGCCAGTTTTCATTTTAGGCCCACCCAAAATGAATACATATTTTAGTTTCTATCGAATTGAAAATGAGCTGCAGTAATCCATCCGAAATGGACCCAAAAACAGGTCAATCTGATTGAAACAAACATGGCCTTAGTAAGTTGGCGTTTCTTGCATTGTTGAAAATGGGTTTTCTTTCTAATCTGATCCAATAATGTTAATGTCCCTTCCACCAGTCGGTAGCTACGTACACTCCAACGAAAGCCTAGGTCAGCTCGCGTTGAGATTCCATTTCGGGTTTGGTAAGCAAATTTTTTTAAAAAAAGGAACAAAATTTCTGTCGACCCTAGCTATATATCTGTGTCGTGGAGAACTAGTAGTACGTAGTAGGTCCATATGGATTAACAGCAAATAGGAATGTCGGTCGTTCGTTCCCTGCACTGGAGCAGGTTGTGTAATTTTTAATTGAAAATTAGTTGAAACCACTACTTGTCTCTTGCGTGCTGCGTCTTATGATTCGCCGCCAGCATCAAGATAGATTGGTGTTTTTGGGTAGCAGCAGCGGCGAAATTGAAAAGATATAGAAATATAATGATACTCCAGTTGATGATAGCGCTCTTGCAACAACGTCTCGGTAGTCGGTAATGCGTAGAATGGATATACACGGATACGTTTTAATTATTTATTCTCTCAATATAACATAGTCTGATGATCCGGGCCGATCGACTCTTTCATCAAAACTACGTCGAGAGTGGATAGATAGATACATTTTCAATTAAAAAAAATGAAAAAGTCCAAATTACTTTCTTCAAGTTTGGTAGATGTCTAGATTACTTCAAAACTTACATTTGGTTCAATTTACTCCCTCCAAGGTTCCAACTATTTCATTTGGTCTCATGATTTGTTTTTTTTTCTTCCACGTATTAGTTGAGTCTTAATATCAACTTTTATGATATGTGTCGGCGTCTAGACTCGTCGTCTAAACACTAACGAGTATAAGTTTGCGTGTCTACCTAAATCCGGATGGTGATGTAAGTGGAACACAGAGAATTTATACTGGTTCGGGCTAAGGATGCCCTACGTCCAGTGTGAGATCGGGGGTCTGTATTGCCTTGCACCCAAGAGTGCTTGTAGATACAAGCAGGTCGCGAGAGAGGGCTAAGTCCCAGGTCTCGACTTTGTGTGGTGGACAGAGCGCTACTTGTTACTCTGATGTGTGCGTGAACTTGCTTGGAGTTCTAGTGTTGTGAGCGTGGTGAGTCTGCCTTGGATGTGTGCCCTGGTTCCCCTTTTATAGTTTCAAGGGGACACCCGGTTTTTACATGTGTGACCGATGATCTTCTTCTGGTGAATGGTGAAGCCACAGTCCCGACCCTGTAGAGGCTTGCCCATCCCGTCCTTGGGGTATGGCTGACAGCAGGGTTGCTCCTGTGGAGGGTTGCCGAGCCCTGTTGAGGTCGTGGGGGTCGGATCGATGATACTGCTACGTGTCCTGTAACAGTAGGAGAAGACAGCCAACAGTGGTGCAGGTTAATCTCTTCCATACCTCTTTTACTGTGAGGCGGTACGTCACAGTGAAAGAGGTAAGGTCGCATAGTAAAAGAGGTAAGGCTAAACAGCAGCCGGGGTAGTTGGAACAATTGCTGCCATGCCCTGCCGCAGTATGGGGATCACAGCGCGTGTCATGTAGAGGGTACGGTTATCGTGCGTCGGAAGCCTGGCTTTGTAACACCCGATTTTAAGAACAAAATCAGATATGCACCATATGTGAGTTTTAGAAGACAAGCCTCACATATAGCTACAAATAAGGGGTAATACCAAAGGACAACGCATAAATTACATAGCGTACATAGAAAATCAGAAACAACCTTAGGCAGCAAACCACGGAATATAACTCCAAACTTCGGGTGTTAACTTCACTCTACAGGATCCAACTGACTGGTTGATCACAAGCCCAAAACTTCTCCTGAGGTCTGGGGGGAGATAGCAAGAGTGAGTTCAAGACGAACTCTGCAAGTATAACAACTAGATTGTATAGATCCCACAATCTCATGATCAATGTGACATAAATTATATAGAGCATTAAACAATAATCAATGAGTTTCTTAACACAAGATTCATCACCTTTAATGTAAGAGTTCCAAAGGCCGCTCGTGACCGTGAGCACGGCTAGTATACCAGTTTTTAACACTCTGTAGAGGTTGTACATCTTTACCCATGAGTCATGATTTACCCTTTCGCCCGAGGTGATCAGCCTCGTAACCCACTACCAAGGTAGGTCGGCAGGGATCACTATGAAGTCTTTCAAAGGTTCGTCTAACAAGTTAGGGCCGCTTGGTTTCGGTAGTCAGTCCGTGTGATTCTACCACTCGCAGGGAATCCACGGTCTGCTATCCCCCATTTGCGCCACACGGGTAACCTCTAACAAGCTAGAAAAGTTACTCATACTTGACTAAAGCCAGAGCCATTATAGCACTCATGGTTGCACTTTCGTCCCGGTTATCACTTATGAATAAATCCTCAAGTTGTTAAAAAGTCATTATTATCATTTGTTGCTTTATATCAATCTAGTCACAAGATCATGGTCATAGAACTAAAACCCAAATGCTATACTTGCCTTGATCCAATTGCTCCTGCTGGTCCTACTGAAATTACTTGCTTCCAAGGCTCTGATCTTGATCACCGAAGTAATGCCCACTGACTAGGCTCGATCACCAAACATCAACACACAAGCAATCGGAGACAAACATACACGAAGCAAACAAGATTACAATTAGAACAGTACACCAGCAGTAAATAAATTTAAATAAAAGTTTTCCAAAATCATCTACACGCTGCTACGATCATATCAACGAGAAATTCACGGAAAACGGAGTTACGACGCGAAAGTTACGCTTTTAACGGGATTTCAACAGCAGTTTACGGACTTGTAATTAACTAGGGAATCTAACAGTGGTGAACCTAGACAATATTGGTACCAACGCGAAGCTTATGAAATTATGAAACTAACGCAACTTGAACGGATCGAATCAGAGCTAAAACGGAGAAGATATGAATTTTCTAAGATTTTCCTATAGTAAGTAATTAATTAAATAGGGTCACAAAATTAAATGTTTCAAATTGTTAAACCAAGTTTACTAACACGTAGATCTCGCAAAAACGAATCTAACGCAATTTGAATGGGTCAAATCGGAGTTAAAACAAAGTTTTTATGGCTAAAACAAACTCAGTGGCAAAACTGTAATATCTGAAAACGTATTTTGAACTTAACCGGAAGCTTTACGTGTTTAAAAGGAGAAAGCGTATTCCTGCGAGGCGCTTTGGACCGCGGGTTGTTTCCAAGGAAACGCAGGGGCTCTTTAAGAAAATATTCATCCGAAGGGGTATGGGCATTTCCTGGCCATTGGATCGGCGATGGTCGGCCAGGATTAGACAAAAGGGGGAGAGAGAGGGGGCTGGCGGCCGGAGGGGAGGAGGGAGGCGGCGGCGCGCCATGAACGGCGGCGAGAAGGTCACCGGCGTCGGCGGTTACAGCGCTACGGTGCGAGGTTTTCAACTCCGAAAGCACCGGGAGATAGAGGAGGGCGAAGCGAACCCGCCCATGACCTCTACGCGGTCGGGGAGAGGTCCGAGAGACACACTCCATGGCCGGCGGCCATGGAGCTCTCCGGTGAGCGTGGCCAGGGCGCTAGGAAGCCCCGAAACGCTTGGGAAAAGGACGAGGAGAGAGCGGGAGAGAAGGGTAAGCTCACCAGCGCGATGAAAACGGCGAGAATGGCTTGGCTCGGACGAATTGCGCGAGGAGGATCGCGGCATCCTGGTGGCGCCCTTCGCTGCGGTTGCTGCGCGCACTAGATGAAGGCTGAGGTGAGGGGAGAGGGAATGGGGAGAGGACGGGGGCTCAGGCTGTAACACCCGATTTTAAGAACAAAATCAGATATGCACCATATGTGAGTTTTAGAAGACAAGCCTCACATATAGCTACAAATAAGGGGTAATATCAAAGGACAACGCATAAGTTATATAGCGTAGATAATAAATTAGAAACAACCTTGGGCAGCAAACACGGAAGAGAACTCCAAACTTCGGGTGTTAACCTCACTCTACAGGATCCAACTGACTGGTTGATCACAAGCCTAAAACTTCTCCTGAGGTGTGGGGGAGATAGCAAGAGTGAGTCCATGACGAACTCCGCAAGTATAACAACTAGATTGTATAGATCCCACAATCTCATGATCAATGTGACATAAATAATATAGAGCATTAAACAATAATCAATGAGTTTCTTAACACAAGATTCATCACCCTTAATGTAAGAGTTCCCAAGGCCGCTCGTGACCGTGAGCACGGCTAGTATACCAGTTTTTAACACTCTGCAGAGGTTGTACATCTTTACCCATGAGTCATGATTTACCCTTTCGCCTGAGGTGATCAGCCTCGTAACCCACTACCAAGGTAGGTCGGCAGGGATCACTATGAAGTCTTTCAAAGGTTCGTCTAACAAGTTAGGGCCGCTTGGTTTCGTTAGTCAGTCCGTGTGATTCTACCACTCGCAGGGAATCCACGGTCTGCTATCCCCCATTTGCGCCACACGGGTAACCTCTAACAAGCTAGAAAAATTACTCATACTTGACTAAAGCCAGAGCCATTATAGCCCTCATGGTTGCACTTTCATCCCGGTTATCACTTACGAATAAATCCTCAAGTTGCTAAAAAGTCATTATTATCATTTGTTGCTTTATATCGATCTAGTCACAAGATCATGGTCATAGAATTAAAACCCAAATGCTATACTTGCCTTGATCCAATTGCTCCTGCTGGTCCTGCTGATCTTACTTGCTTCCAAGGCTCTGATCTTGATTACCGAAGTAAAGCTCACCGACTAGGCTCGATCATCGATCATCAACACACAACAATCAGAGACAGACATACACAAAGCAAACAATCCTTTAATTAGAACAGTACACCAACAGATCAAAAATGAAATAAAATATTTAAAAACAGAACCTACGTTTCGCTACGATCCCATAGATACGAAGATCACGAAAATCGGAGCTAAAACGACCGAATTACGGATTTACGGCGATTTCCTATAGCCATTTAATTAATTAAACCTAACCCTGAAATTAAAAAGTTGCAAACTACAGAAACAGTGGTACTAACATGTAGAGAATTTAATTACGAATCTAACGCAATTTGAACGGATCAAATCGGAGTTAAAATGAATATTTTATGAGCTAAACAAACTCAGTGGCAAAACTGTAATTTTATGAAAACGTATTTTGGAACCAACAGAGATGCTTTACGTTTTCGAAAACAGAAAACGTATTCTGTAAACACGCTTTGGACTGCGGGTTGTTTTCAAGAAAACCTAGGGACTCTTTAGCAAAACTCCCTGCGAAGGGGGTATCTTCTAATTTGGATCGTTGATCCACGATCCGACGGCTGATAATCCATCCAGGTAAGAGGTGGGGCGCTAGTCGCCGGAGGGGAGGAGGGAGGCGGCGGCGCAGCCATTGCCGCCGGCCCGAGCTCGCCGGAGTGGCCCACTACCGCGCTACGGAGCTCGGTTTCACGATCCAAACGCACCGGGAGAGAGAGAAGGTCGCGGCGAACTCGCCCCGGGCTAACTCGCGGCCGGGGAAGGGCTCGCGCTGAGCGGACCGCGGCGGCACCTTGCCGGAGACCTCGGAGCTCGCAGCAAGGGCGCGAGAAGGCACCAAACTGCACGGGACTTGGTCGAGAAGAATGCGGGGAAGGAATGGACCTCACCAGCGCGAAGATTGGAGGCGGAGGTGGCTCGATTCGACGGATTTCGCGAGGAGGTCGCCGGCGGCGCTTTTGCGACGGTTTTTCAGCGCTGATTCGAGTGGAGCAGAGGCAAGGCAAAAAGAAATGGGGGAGGGGAGGCGGCTCGGGCGCGCGGGGGCTCTCCACCTGGAGCCGAGGCGCGGGGGAGAGGGGGAGATCGTCGGAGCGGGAGCTGGCGGTTTCGGAACCGAGAGAGAGAGGGGGCGCTTGGAGGAGATGATGCTGACCAGTGGGCCCCACTTGTCGGCGAGAGAGAGAGAGAGAGGGAGGTGGGGTGGCCGGTTGGGCCAGGCCCAAAGTGAGAAGGGGGGATTGGGCCGAGCAGGCCAAAAGTGAGAGAGGAGGGGGGGGGAAAGAAGGATTTTCTTTTTATTTTTCAACTCATTTTCAAAAGCATTTTCAATTTGAATTTTGAACAAAATTTTATTTTGAAGAAATTCACACATAACAAAAATAAGTGTTGCAGCATGAATGCATCAAAAAGTTCTCTAAACTTATATTAAATTTTAATTTCCAAAAAATATTATTATTCCTATATTTTGATGCTCACAAAATTGACTCAATAAATTGAATTTCAACTATTTTAAAGAAAGGAATTTTTAGGGTGTTACAATTCTACCCCCCTTAAAAATGAGTCTCGTCCTCGAGATTCGAAAGAGGTTCAGATCCTTTGAGAGAAATAGGAAAATATCTTGATAATCCTTTCAACTTCACAACTTGCATACCAAATGTAAACACTTATACCTCAAGGTCACATCTCGTGAACAACATTTCCATTGAATGACTATTATTCATAGTTGACCGAAGTCCTTCTTGACTACTAATCCTCTTAGCTTACAACTCCAAGAGACATAGAAACTTAATATGCATTTGCTTCATTAGGTAGGAGTGGACCACCGTGATACTCAATTCTTTTTCCTGACGGTGCTGTTAAGAGCATTTTGTACTAGGTACCATGGATCACTCCTTTGTGTGCACACAACCATCCATTACCAAGGACCAAGGGAATACCAAGTGACTCTAGCACAATGAGGTTTGCAGTGAAGTTTTCCTTGTTTATGACGAGATTGATATTTGAACACACCTGATTTGTTTGTATTTCTCCCACTGGGGTTTGAACTAACAAAGGCTTCCTCGTTGGGCACTTCACCCTCTCGATTGTCTTTACGAGGTCGGTGGAAATGAAAGAATGCGAAGCACTCGGGTCAAACAGAGCAAAAACTAACACTGAGTCCACTTGAATATATCCACCCACCACTTTGGTAGCTCCAAGAATGTTATGCCTATCCACGTTGCTCAGTCTTCCATTGATATAGTCTCGTTGCACCCTACATCCACGAGCAGGCTTCTTACGGCTTTTCCTTTTTCTCTTTCGCCGTTGTGAATTCTGATTTGATTCACTTCCAACTTGCTCTTGAGTATTATTATTTTGATAGCACTCAGTTTCATCATACTCATAACATTCTTCAAAGGCAGGATCATCATTCTCTTCCCACGTATCAGTAAGAGGCATCATATAGGACTCCTGTTCCATGGGATACTACACTCCCTGTCATCAAGTGACCAATGTCAATGACACGAGAAGGAGAGATGATCATATTCATAGAATATCTCACGAGACAACTCTCACTTCAAGATAAGTTGAAAATGCATCAACCCATGATATCAAGGTTCTACCCCCCTTAAGAAACGTCAACTAGGAGGCACAAGGAAGGTAGCTTGCACTTTTTCTTGACAAGTTATTTTGCACTAAGACCTTTTGACATCCCAAGGAACTTATGTGCAAGGAAGAAACAAATATCCTGATTTTCCTCGCGATATGAAAATTACTAATGCAGTAAAATAGACATAACTCTTGTTCTGTTAACCCAATAGGGCCATAGCTTATACCGTTAGAAAGATTAGAAAATTTTCTACAACCTTTCTGTAGAACACTTTTCCAAATTCTATAGTTATGTTTGTCCAAAACAGTAGGCAACCAAAACTGGTCCAGGTTCTTGACAGCACATCTGTATCGTCTTGTGATTTTTTGTAACTTCCAAACCATAATAGCTATGGGGGTGATTCTTGCGGTCAGAGAAAGATCCTGAAGTCCACTCTCATCCAGAATTTTATCATGATTTTTATTCATCCAAGATCAGAGACATAAGCCGATAAAGATGAGATACTCTAGAAAGGCACGATAAGGTAACAAGAGAAAAACCAAAACCCAACTATTTATGTCATTAATCCTTATGCCTTAGACATATAAACTAAATGAAATTGTGAAGAAACTCACAAGATCTTTACACTCATTACAAAGATCCAAAGCAAACATAAACATAAAGACAATTCAACCAAGCAGTAAAGTTTCACAAGGCACACAAACTTGACTTTCGCTGCTACCGTTTTTATTACACAAGGGCACAAACTCCTATATCTTAAACTCAGTGTGGCTTCTTTCATGATACTACTGTTGGTTCTTCTGTGGACAAGACTTTACATAGTGTCCTTCCTGTCGGCAGTGATAACACTTTTTCTTAGTTGGATCCTTCGTGATATGATTTTCCACTGAGGTGTTGCTCGGTGTGTTATCAGTTTGCTGACTCTGAAGGTTTGTCTCTGGTTGGCTAGCTTTCTTCCTAACTTGGTTGATCCTTCGAGGTTGATACTCTTTATAAGTGATGGTCCATCCATCTATGCATACCTCATGAGCAGTGGGGTTAGCTTGAGAAGTTTCTTCATCTCCAAGGTTTGGATTTTCATGGCCAGAGTTCAAAGCTAAATGTGACAACATAGGATTTGAATGTTGTTCACTTCCCAATGCTGGATCTAGTGATTTTGCCTTCCTCTTCTTATCCTCATTAGTCCCACAATTTGGTTTTACCTTAGCTTCCTTTTTAAATGACCTATTCCGACGACAAGGAAGACCATAATGCCTACAACAATGGCATTGATCATGATATCCTGATGTATTACTACCAGCACCTCCATGGGTTCTTATATTTTTCCAAGCTTCTGCTACTTGTCTCTTCACTGGTCCTGAGATGCACTGTTGAGAGTTCCCAATCTGAGTCATTCCTTCCACTACTTGCTTTCGCATGGCTAGAAGCTTCTCTTTGTCGAATGCTTTTACGAGTGGCATTTCTGAGTCCTTTTGTTCATTCATGCCAAAGGTCTCCTTGTTATGAACCATCTAAATAGACAAGGTGGATGGACTTAGAATAGAGACAAAATTTTATAATAGAATAGGGTAGAGGTAAGCATAATTTTTAGCAATTATCAAGGTTAAGGTGAAAGCAAGAAGTAAGCAGAGATAGAAGCATCCTAAAACGTCCGGTTCTAACTAGGCTTGCGTCCTACAGTCAGCATTGCTTTGATACCACTTTGTAACACCCGATTTTAAGAACAAAATCAGATATGCACCATATGTGAGTTTTAGAAGACAAGCCTCACATATAGCTACAAATAAGGGGTAATATCAAAGGACAACGCATAAGTTATATAGCGTAGATAATAAATTAGAAACAACCTTGGGCAGCAAACACGGAAGAGAACTCCAAACTTCGGGTGTTAACCTCACTCTACAGGATCCAACTGACTGGTTGATCACAAGCCTAAAACTTCTCCTGAGGTGTGGGGGAGATAGCAAGAGTGAGTCCATGACGAACTCCGCAAGTATAACAACTAGATTGTATAGATCCCACAATCTCATGATCAATGTGACATAAATAATATAGAGCATTAAACAATAATCAATGAGTTTCTTAACACAAGATTCATCACCCTTAATGTAAGAGTTCCCAAGGCCGCTCGTGACCGTGAGCACGGCTAGTATACCAGTTTTTAACACTCTGCAGAGGTTGTACATCTTTACCCATGAGTCATGATTTACCCTTTCGCCTGAGGTGATCAGCCTCGTAACCCACTACCAAGGTAGGTCGGCAGGGATCACTATGAAGTCTTTCAAAGGTTCGTCTAACAAGTTAGGGCCGCTTGGTTTCGTTAGTCAGTCCGTGTGATTCTACCACTCGCAGGGAATCCACGGTCTGCTATCCCCCATTTGCGCCACACGGGTAACCTCTAACAAGCTAGAAAAATTACTCATACTTGACTAAAGCCAGAGCCATTATAGCCCTCATGGTTGCACTTTCATCCCGGTTATCACTTACGAATAAATCCTCAAGTTGCTAAAAAGTCATTATTATCATTTGTTGCTTTATATCGATCTAGTCACAAGATCATGGTCATAGAATTAAAACCCAAATGCTATACTTGCCTTGATCCAATTGCTCCTGCTGGTCCTGCTGATCTTACTTGCTTCCAAGGCTCTGATCTTGATTACCGAAGTAAAGCTCACCGACTAGGCTCGATCATCGATCATCAACACACAACAATCAGAGACAGACATACACAAAGCAAACAATCCTTTAATTAGAACAGTACACCAACAGATCAAAAATGAAATAAAATATTTAAAAACAGAACCTACGTTTCGCTACGATCCCATAGATACGAAGATCACGAAAATCGGAGCTAAAACGACCGAATTACGGATTTACGGCGATTTCCTATAGCCATTTAATTAATTAAACCTAACCCTGAAATTAAAAAGTTGCAAACTACAGAAACAGTGGTACTAACATGTAGAGAATTTAATTACGAATCTAACGCAATTTGAACGGATCAAATCGGAGTTAAAATGAATATTTTATGAGCTAAACAAACTCAGTGGCAAAACTGTAATTTTATGAAAACGTATTTTGGAACCAACAGAGATGCTTTACGTTTTCGAAAACAGAAAACGTATTCTGTAAACACGCTTTGGACTGCGGGTTGTTTTCAAGAAAACCTAGGGACTCTTTAGCAAAACTCCCTGCGAAGGGGTATCTTCTAATTTGGATCGTTGATCCACGATCCGACGGCTGATAATCCATCCAGGTAAGAGGTGGGGCGCCAGTCGCCGGAGGGGAGGAGGGAGGCGGCGGCGCAGCCATTGCCGCCGGCCCGAGCTCGTCGGAGTGGCCCACTACCGCGCTACGGAGCTCGGTTTCACGATCCAAACGCACCGGGAGAGAGAGAAGGTCGCGGCGAACTCGCCCCGGGCTAACTCGCGGCCGGGGAAGGGCTCGCGCTGAGCGGACCGCGGCGGCACCTTGCCGGAGACCTCGGAGCTCGCAGCAAGGGCGCGAGAAGGCACCAAACTGCACGGGACTTGGTCGAGAAGAATGCGGGGAAGGAATGGACCTCACCAGCGCGAAGATTGGAGGCGGAGGTGGCTCGATTCGACGGATTTCGCGAGGAGGTCGCCGGCGGCGCTTTTGCGACGGTTTTTCAGCGCTGATTCGAGTGGAGCAGAGGCAAGGCAAAAAGAAATGGGGGAGGGGAGGCGGCTCGGGCGCGCGGGGGCTCTCCACCTGGAGCCGAGGCGCGGGGGAGAGGGGGAGATCGTCGGAGCGGGAGCTGGCGGTTTCGGAACCGAGAGAGAGAGGGGGCGCTTGGAGGAGATGATGCTGACCAGTGGGCCCCACTTGTCGGCGAGAGAGAGAGAGAGAGGGAGGTGGGGTGGCCGGTTGGGCCAGGCCCAAAGTGAGAAGGGGGGATTGGGCCGAGCAGGCCAAAAGTGAGAGAGGAGGGGGGGGGAAAGAAGGATTTTCTTTTTATTTTTCAACTCATTTTCAAAAGCATTTTCAATTTGAATTTTGAACAAAATTTTATTTTGAAGAAATTCACACATAACAAAAATAAGTGTTGCAGCATGAATGCATCAAAAAGTTCTCTAAACTTATATTAAATTTTAATTTCCAAAAAATATTATTATTCCTATATTTTGATGCTCACAAAATTGACTCAATAAATTGAATTTCAACTATTTTAAAGAAAGGAATTTTTAGGGTGTTACACAGGCACTCCTTGAAAGGAACCGAGGCGCGGGGGGAAGAGGAGGGTCGTGGGGGAGCGGGGCCGGCTCGGCTTGCGGTTCCAGCAGGGAGAGAGGGAGGGAGCAGGGCGGCGGTTGAGGGAAGAAGGAGCTGACAAGGTGGCCCCACGTGTCAGCGGAAAGGAGAGAGGGAGGGAAAGGGGTGGCCGGCTGGGCCGACTGGGCCGAAAGTGAGGGGGGAAAGGGTTTTGTTTTTTTTTTCAACTCATTTTCAAAAGCATTTTCAATTTGAATTTTGATCAAATCTTTCTTTTGCAAAATTCACACATCACAAAATAAAATGGCACAGCATGAATGCACACACACACAAAAATGTTTTCTAAACTTATATTAAATTTTATTTTCCCAAAATTTATTTATTATATTTTTTTCCCTATATTTTATGAGCACAAAATAGCAAATTAAATTATTTTTCATCTATTTCCAAAAGAGCAAAATTTAGGGTGTTACAATTCTACCCCCTTAAAATGAATCTCGTCCTCGAGATTCGAAAGAGGCTCAGATCCTCTGAGAGAAACAGGAAAATATCTTGATAATCCTTTCATCTTCGCAACTTGCATACCAAACTTAAACACTTGTCTCAAGGTCACACCTCATGAACATAATTTCCATTGAATAACTATTATTCATAATTGACCAAGGTCCATCTTGACTAATAATTTCCTTTAACTTACAATCCAAGAGACATGGAAACTTAATACGTATTTGCCTCCTCAGGTAGGAGTGGACCACCGTGATACTCAATTCTTTTCCCTGACGGTGCTGTTAAGAGCATTTTGTACTGGGTACCATAGATCACTCCTTTGTGTGCACACAACCATCCATTACCAAGGACCAAGGGAATACCAAGTGACTCTAGCACAACGAGGTTTACAGTGAAGTTTTCATTGCTTATGACCAGATTGATATTTGAGCACACTTGATCTGCTTGTATTTCTCCCATTGGGGTATGCACTAACAAAGGCTTCCTCGTTGGGCACTTCAACCTCTCGATTGTCTTTACGAGGTCGGTGGAAATGAAAGAATGCGAAGCACCCGGGTCAAACAGAGCAAAAACTTGCACTGAGTCTACTTGAATATAGCCACCAACCACTTTGGTAACTCCATGAATGTTATGCCTATCCACATTGCTCAGTCTTCCATTGATATAGTCTCGTTGCACCTTATTTCCATGAGTAGGCTTCTTACGGCTTTTCCTCTTTCTCTTTCGCCGTTGTGGATTCTGATTTGTTTCACTTCCAACTTGCTCTTCAGTACCATTATTTTGATAGTACTCAGTTTCATCATACTCATAACATCCATCAAGGGTAGGATCATCATCCTCTTCCCACGTATCAGTAAGAGGCATCATATAGGGTTCCTGATCCATGGGATACTACACTCTCTGTCATCAAGTGACCAACGTCAATAACACGAGAAGGAGAGATGATCATAATCATAGAATATCTCAAGAGACAACTCTCACTTCAAGATAAGTTGAAAATGCGTCAACCCGTGATATCAAGGTTCTACCCTCCTTAAGAAAGGTTGACTAGGAGACACAAGGAAGGTAGCTTGCATTTTTTTTTGACAAGTTATCTTGCATTGAGACCTTTTTGACATCCCAAGGAACTTATGTGCTAGAAAGAACAAATATCCTGAAATTTCCTCGCGGTATGAAAATCACCAGCACAGTAAAATAGATATAACTCTTGTTCTGTTAATCCAATAGGGTTATAGCTTATACCGTTAGAAAGCTTAGAAACTTATCTAGAACTTTGCTATAGAACACTTTTCCAAAGTCTATAGTTATATTTGTCCCAAACAGTAAGCAACCGAAACTGGTCAGATTCTTGACAGCACCACTGTATCATCTTGTGATTTTCATAACTCCAATACCATAATATCTATGAGGGTGATTCTTGAGGTCAGGGAAAGATCTTGAAGTCTATTATCTTCCAGAATTTTCTCATGATTTTCGGTCATCCAAGAACAGAGACATAAACTAATAAAGATGAGGTACTCTAGAAAGGCAGGATAAGGTAACAAGAGAAAAACCAAAACCCAACTATTTATGTCATTAATCCTTATGCCTTAGACATATAAACTAAATGAAATTGTGAAGAAACTCACAAGATTATTACACTCATTACAAAGATCCAAATCAAACATAAACATAAAGACAATTCAACCAAGCAGTAAAGGTTCACAAGGCACACAAACTCAACTTTCGCTACTAGCGTTTTTATTACACAAGGGCACAAACTCCTATATCTTAAACTCAGTGTGGCTACTTTCATGATGCATCTATTGATTCCTCTATGGACAAGAGTTTACTTAGTGTCCTTCCTGTCGGTAGTGATAACACTTTTTCTTAGCTCGATCCTTCGTGATATCATTTTCCACTGAGGTGTTGCTCGGTGTGTTATCAGCTCGCTGACTCTGAAGGTTTGTCTCTAGCTGGCTAGCTTTCTTCCTAACTTGGTTGATGCTTCGAGGTTGAAACTCTTTATAAGTGATTGTCCATCCATCTATGTATACCTCATGAGCAGTGGGGTTAGCTTGAGAAGTTTCTTCATCTCCAAGGTTTGGATTTTCATGGCCATAGTTCAAAGCTAAATGTGACAACTTAGGATTTGAATGTTGTTCACTTCCCAATGCTGGCTCTAGTGATTTTGCCTTCCTCTTCTTATCCTCATTAGTCACACCATTTGATTTTACCTTAACTTCCTTTTTAGATGACCTATTCCGACGACAAGGAAGACCATAATGCCCACAACAATGGCATTGATCCTGATATCCCGATGTACTACTACCAACACTTCCATGAGTTCTCAGATTTTTCCAGGCTTCTGCTACTTGCTTTTGCATGGCTAGAAGCTTCTCCTTGTCGAATGCTTTTACGAGTGGCATCTCTGAGTCCTTTTGTTCATTCATGCCAAAGGTCTCCTTGTTATGAGCCATCTAAATAGACAAGGTGGGAGGATTTAGAATAGAGACAAAGTTTTATAACAGAATAAGGCAGAGGTAAGCATAAATTTTAGCAATTATCGAGGTTAAGGTGAAAGCAAGAAGTAAGCAGAGATAGAAGCAGGCTAAAACGTCCGGTTCTAACTGGGCTTGCGTCCTACAGTCAGCATTGCTTTGATACCACTTTGTAACACCCGATTTTAAGAACAAAATCAGATATGCACCATATGTGAGTTTTAGAAGACAAGCCTCACATATAGCTACAAATAAGGGGTAATACCAAAGGACAACGCATAAATTACATAGCGTACATAGAAAATCAGAAACAACCTTAGGCAGCAAACCACGAAATATAACTCCAAACTTCGGGTGTTAACTTCACTCTACAGGATCCAACTGACTGGTTGATCACAAGCCCAAAACTTCTCCTGAGGTGTGGGGGGAGATAGCAAGAGTGAGTTCAAGACGAACTCCGCAAGTATAACAACTAGATTGTATAGATCCCACAATCTCATGATCAATGTGACATAAATTACATAGAGCATTAAACAATAATCAATGAGTTTCTTAACACAAGATTCATCACCTTTAATGTAAGAGTTCCCAACGCCGCTCGTGACTGTGAGCACGGCTAGTATACCAGTTTTTAACACTCTACAGAGGTTGTACATCTTTACCCATGAGTCATGATTTACCCTTTCGCCTGAGGTGATCAGCCTCGTAACCCACTACCAAGGTAGGTCGGCAGGGATCACTATGAAGTCTTTCAAAGGTTCGTCTAACAAGTTAGGGCCGCTTGGTTTCGGTAGTCAGTCCGTGTGATTCTACCACTCGCAGGGAATCCACGGTCTGCTATCCCCCATTTGCGCCACACGGGTAACCTCTAACAAGCTAGAAAAGTTACTCATACTTGACTAAAGCCAGAGCCATTATAGCCCTCATGGTTGCACTTTCATCCCGATTATCACTTACGAATAAATCCTCAAGTTGTTAAAAAGTCATTATTATCATTTGTTGCTTTATATCAATCTAGTCACAAGACCATGGTCATAGAACTAAAACCCAAATGCTATACTTGCCTTGATCCAATTGCTCCTGCTGGTCCTGCTGAAATTACATGCTTCCAAGGCTCTGATCTTGATCACCGAAGTAATGCCCAGGCTCGATCACCAAACATCAACACACAAGCAATCGGAGACAAACATACACGAAGCAAACAAGATTACAATTAGAACAGTACACCAGCAGTAAATAAATTTAAATAAAAGTTTTCCAAAATCATCTACACGCTGCTACGATCATATCAACGAGAAATTCACGGAAAACGGAGTTACGACGCGAAAGTTACGCTTTTAACGGGATTTCAACAGTAGTTTACGGACTTGTAATTAACTAGGGAATCTAACAGTGGTGAACCTAGACAATATTGGTACCAACGCGAAGCTTATGAAATTATGAAACTAACGCAACTTGAACGGATCGAATCGGAGCTAAAACGGAGAAGATATTAATTTTCTAAGATTTTCCTATAGTAAGTAATTAATTAAATAGGGTCACAAAATTAAATGTTTCAAATTGTTAAACCAAGTTTACTAACACGTAGATCTCGCGAAAACGAATCTAACGCAATTTGAGTGGGTCAAATCGGAGTTAAAACAAAGTTTTTATGGCTAAAACAAACTCAGTAGCAAAACTGTAATATCTGAAAACGTATTTTGAACTTAACCGGAAGCTTTACGTGTTTAAAAGGAGAAAGCGTGTTCCTGCGAGGCGCTTTGGACCGCGGGTTGTTTCCAAGGAAACGCAGGGGCTCTTTAAGAAAATATCCATCCGAAGGGGTATGGGCATTTCCTGGCCATTGGATCGGCGATGGTCGGCCAGGATTAGACAAAAGGGGGAGAGAGAGGGGGCTGGCGGCCGGAGGGGAGGAGGGAGGCGGCGGCGCGCCATGAACGGCGGCGAGAAGGTCGCCGGCGTCGGCGGTTACGGCGCTACGGTGCGAGGTTTTCAACTCCGAAAGCACCGGGAGATAGAGGAGGGCGAAGCGAACCCGCCCATGACCTCTACGCGGCCGGGGAGAGGTCCGAGAGACACACTCCATGGCCGGCGGCCATGGAGCTCTCCGGTGAGCGTGGCCAGGGCGCTAGGAAGCCCCGAAACGCTCGGGAAAAGGACGAGGAGAGAGCGGGAGAGAAGGGTAAGCTCACCAGCGCGATGAAAACGGCGAGAATGGCTTGGCTCGGACGAATTGCGCGAGGAGGATCGCGGCATCCCGGTGGCGCCCTTCGCTGCTGTTGCTGCGCGCACTAGAGGAAGGCTGAGGTGAGGGGAGAGGGAATGGGGAGAGGACAGGGGCTCGGGCGCTCCTTGAAAGGAACCGAGGCGCGGGGGGAAGAGGAGGGTCGTGGGGGAGCGGGGCCGGCTCGGCTTGCGGTTCCAGCAGGGAGAGAGGGAGGGAGCAGGGCGGCGGTTGAGGGAAGAAGGAGCTGACAAGGTGGCCCCACGTGTCAGCGGAAAGGAGAGAGGGAGGGAAAGGGGTGGCCGACTGGGCCGACTGGGCCGAAAGTGAGGGGGGAAAGGGTTTTGTTTTTTTTCAACTCATTTTCAAAAGCATTTTCAATTTGAATTTTGATCAAATCTTTCTTTTGCAAAATTCACACATCACAAAATAAAATGCCACAGCATGAATGCACACACACACAAAAATGTTTTCTAAACTTATATTAAATTTTATTTTCCCAAAAGTTATTTATTATATTTTTTCCCTATATTTTATGAGCACAAAATAGCAAATTAAATTATTTTTCATCTATTTCCAAAAGAGCAAAATTTAGGGTGTTACACTCCAACATGGGGGCTCGGGCGAGGCGGTGTTGGCGCCCGAGCCTAAGAGGGATCGGGCGAGGCGGAACTTGCGCACGAGGCCAAGGGGTCGGGCGATTCGGAGCTTGCGCCCGAGGCCAAGAGGTCGGGTGAGCCGGAACCCGCGCTTGAGCCCTGGTGATCACGGGTGGTTTGCTTTGTCTCCTTTTTTGCAATTTTTGTTTCTCTGATTTGGGTATCCTTTTTATGGTACCCAACAACAATATACAATATGATAGAGAACATCGTAGCTTATGTAAGAAAACAAATATATCTTAATTTTTTTCCACAAGTTTCATAGCTTAGGAAGTTTAATAATAAATTAACACTAGAGTTACAATATCGTATAAAACATAATAACAAAAAATTCACAGTGTATTTTTCTAACACAAATACAATGTTCTCTATCACCTCATAAAATTTGAAACTAAAATATAATTTATACAGCTCGCACAAAAATAATATAATTTATACATAGAGAAACAAAAAAGAAAAATCTCTTTAAGGTCTTAGTTGAACCAACTTAAATATTGGAGGGAGTAAATTGAACCAATGCAAGATTAGGGGGGAGGGGGGGTTTATTTGGACATATGGCAAATTTGGAGGGAGTAATATGGACTTTTTCCAAAAAAAATGTTCGAGTAAATAATATGTATATGATAATCCTCTACAGTAATTCTTTGATATAATTGGCACAAGCAATATATCTAAGGAGACGTACGATGCTACACGGCATTGCTCTAATTTCATACTCGTGCAATGGTATTAAAGAAATAGGTATTAATTATTGTACATTGATTTTTAATACCCCAAACTATAAATCGTTCTAACTGTTTTAAAGTAAAAAACGCCTTAAATTTGACCAAATTATATAGATAATTACACAGATTTATGGTATTAACTAGGTACTATATAAAAATATAATAAATAGAGAACAAATAATACTTATTTGATTTTATAAATTTAATTATTCTATTATATAAGTTCGGTCAAACTTGTGATTCTTAAGTTGGAATAACTTACAATTTATTAGTCTCTATGGAGTTATCTATCTACGGAGTAGTAGGTGCGCACTTACTAAAATGAGTTCTCTTTCTTTAATGAAGAAATGTGTTTATTAATACAGTATAGGCAATTGCAAACAAGGAGATTTATTTATCCAAGCGTACGATCAACACTACCCGCTTATTATTAATAATTTGCCCTCTTGCATTGTTAAAATGGGTTTTCTTTCTAATTTGATCCAATAATGCTAATGTCCGTTCCAGTCGCTAGCTGCATATACACTCCAACGAATTGAATGCCTAGGTCAGCTTGTTGAGATTCCATTTGGGTTTGGTAAGCAAATTTCTTTTTAAAAAAAACGCCTAGGTCAGCTCGTTGAGATTCCATTCGGGTTTGGTAAGCAATTTTTTTAAAAAAAAACACGAGCAAATTAAATAGGTGTCTACTCGTCTGTTGCGTCTTTTGATTCGCCGCCACGATCAGGATAGATTGGTGTGCTTTTGGTAGCAGCAGCAGCGAAACGATATAATAGAAATACAATTATGCTACTCCAGTTGATGTTAGCGCTCTTGCAACAACACGTCTCGGTAGTCGGTATTTCGTAGATACGTAGGGATACGTTTTATTTCTTCTCTCAACCATTGCAAGTTTGATGATGCAGGCCGATCGTCTCGAGAGCAGATAGATAGATAGATGTTTCTATAAAGAAAAACATGTTTGAGCAACTAGTACGAACTTTATACGATAATGCTCTACTGTAGTTAATTAATTCAATTGATATAATTGGAAAAAGTAAATCTAAAGAGACCAGACGTGACGATGTTAACACGGCATTGCTCTAATAATTTCATACTTGTAGGAATTCATTATATTGTGTAGACGCATCCATTGTTTAATGTCTATCTATATCAACAAAAATGAAATAGTTAGGGAACGGTCGTTACACTGGTGTTAATTAAAGTAATAAATAGAAGCCGTTCAAACCGTTATTTTTTTTCAAAAAGATATATATTTTGAAGAGGCGCTGTTTGTACGGTATTCTTCCATACCTGTGCAAACGTAAGGTGATATGAAGAAATTGGAATTGTTATATTGTACACGAAACCATATATTATTTTTCCATATAGACAAGATAAATTACGAGACAGCAACAGCTCTGACGTCCGATATATCTCAGGCTGGGTAGTTAGATTGCAAAAATATTTATATATCGAGCAAATGATTTTATCTTTTTAAAAAAATAAACGACAAAACTGAACTATGCTACCTACTCACCCACCCTTCTGCCAGTACTTGTTGCATTGGAATATTGGATGGATGCTTTTGTTTTATAGCCAGATGACGCATGCATCGCCCGGGTAGTAGGGTCTCATTTCTATTTCTTGATTTTCGAAGTAGTACTGTATTTCAGTAGCAAGCCACTCACCGTATATACCGGAGTAGTTGCCAATTTAGGTATGCTTCGAAAAATACTAGTACCTCCGTTGACAAAAGAATGCAACTGTGATATCGGTTGCTTACGTTTAACCGAGCTTAGAGTGAAAAATATTCATATAAATCGGTTTATAAGTTATTTTACTGTGGAGGCAGCATGTGTGTTACATGTAAAAAAAAATCTGTTTTGTTACCGAACAGGTAATCAAGATAAAAGACAACACAGTGCAACAATAATGAAATGGTGCTATACAGTGTTCACTACAATGTGGGGTGTGGGGAGCAGACAAGCAAGAACCACATGGGTCGTCAGGTCTGAAAAAAAAACCATTCTACCCCTGAATATGCTGATAATGTATTAGGTAGGACATGAACAACTTCTAATTTTAGAGGCCCTCCCTATAAATATGGCCTTAGGAGTCAATAGTATTTTTCTACACCATTTGTTTTTTTGTCTTTATTATACCTATCATATCAAGGGCAAGTGCCTCCCACACTAGGCCAAGGGTTTAGGAGGAAGCTTGTATCCACCACAAAACATAAAAAATGAATTGTTTGGGAAAGTAAAGAAAGACATTTATATTTACTGGCTATGTGCATGTGCACCTCTCGGCTCAGATGCTGGAAGCTTCGTCTCCCTAGTAAATAAAAAATTGTGGGCCATGCATAACCAGAATTTTAGACTTTTTTTTTCTAGTGACATGGGATTTTCCTAATATTTTAGTATTTGATATTTAGTATGAGTTTTTCTACTAAATATCTCTTATTGAAGATTCTCATGTGCTATGGTGTAACACCTAAAATTCCTTTCTTTCAAAATAGTTGAATTTGACTTATTGAGTCAATTTTGTGAGCATTAAAATATAGGAAAAATAAATAATTTTTAGAAATTAAAATTTACTATAAGTTTAGAAACACGATGATGCATTCATGATGTAGCACTTTATTTATGTGATGTGTGGTTTTGAGCAAAAGAGACTTGATTCAAATTCAATTTAAAAATGCAATTGAAAATGGATTTGAAAAATAAAAAGGAAAATCTTCTCCTCAAATTCGGCCTGCTGTTGACACCGTTTTTGGGCACGTGTCCATGTTTGGTAGAGTGTAGGCCGGCAAGATAAGATGGCGGTGTTCTATCTACAGGGTGAATTGCCGATGAGGATGGTTGCCGATGAAGGAGTTGAACGTGACTAAGTCCCTAGGTGGTGATGTGTCTGTGCCGATGGCTACGACAAGGAAATCTGCCGATGACTATGACAAGGGAGTCTGCCGATGGTACGGAGGGAGAGTCCGGAAGCTGCCGATCGGTTTGTGGAGGTGTTCTAGTTTATCACGGGGGGGATTAGTTTTATGCTTTCCTTAGTTATTTAAATCGTTTTGTATGCGGATTCTGTGTAATTTGGAATTCGAGTTCTAATCGTATCTGGTTGTGGCTCTTTGAGCAGGGTATAAATATGGATCCTAGAGCCTTGTAATGAGACATCTATCAATCAATAAAACACAAGTTTTTACTCATATCCCAGCATCTACTTTTCGACAACTTCGTCATACCTTTTTCCTTTTCATTACGAGTTCTTAGGAATTCGTCGACTTAAGCTCGGCGCGTTCTCGAGTTCCGCGTGAGTACCTCTTGGCCGTGACATCCGGGCGCATCGCTGTTGTCGGGACCAAAGTATTCGAGTTACCACCTTTGCCGATAGCAAGGTCAAATCGGCTGGCACGCCTTAACGTTTGAATCGGGTATTAGCCTTTTGTGTTTGCAGATCAACCTTTTGCACCAACACATCTTTTGGCACGCCCAGTGGGACAGATTCAAGATCAAGATCAACATGTCGACTTCTGAGTTTGATCAAGAGAACGTCATCCCCGTGACGGAAGCCAATCTCAAGGATGAGCAGAAGCAAGCTATTGCTAAAGCCATGGAGGATTATAAGCAGCAATGCCTAAGGTCCTTCAGCATGAACAGGAGCGGTGAGGTGATTCAGAAGGATGCACTGCCGGCTCCTCGGCAGGTTACTTTTGAGTCCAATCCTGGCAAGCTTCAAGAGATGGTTGACAGCGCGATTAACCGCGCTTTGATCAATCAAGCTGGTGTACTGTCTAATACGGTTTTCAATGCCGTGGCGAGAACTTTCAAGGAGGGACAACTGCCACCAGATTATGTGGGCCCCACTTATCACCAGCCAAAGTCACCAGTGGTCACAGCTCCATCGGCTGTTACGGCCGCTGTGGGTATGGAGATTCCTGTTCCACCAAGCACGTTAGGAATCACCAATGGACAGACTATGCTGATGACAACTAATCCACAGACTTCAGATGGGCAGATTAAACTTGCCACAGATCTGTTAGCATCGGCAATGACAGGGTTAACCCCTCCGCCCAAGTGGTGGGGTTATGGCATGCCTCCAGACTTAACGCCGGGTACATCGCAGACGACTGATATGAGAGGCAAGACTCCTATGGCATCGGCACCTCCCAATATGCCGATGAACTAGAGTCCCTAGTATACTACAACTACTACTGCAAGACCTCACACTGGAAATTCTCAAGCTCCAATGTTCCAGATGCCTAACGCATCGGCAGACTCGATGCTGATGCAACAGAGGTCTATGGCTCAATCAGGGTATGTCAATTCAATGATGATGCCCAATTACCAGTCATCGGCAGGGCCTATGCCGATGAACGCTAATAATGGATGGCTTGGGCAGCAAGTCTTTCCGCAAACACCTCAACAGAGTCACCAGGCTATAGGGTTCCAGCAAGGACAGATCTATCCCGGGTTCCAGAATCAGGGGATCCCTAACCAGCCAATGAATCTCGGGCAGCAGCTCGTCGGACAGCAGATTGGCGGGCAACAGCTTGGTGGTCCACAGGTTGGAGGCCAGATGATCACACACCGAACAGACACGTGGAGGCCTACCAGCAGGCACCTGATCCGCAACCGCCCCATCGGCAAGATGCCGATGCATACTGGGCCGATAAGATTGCTGAAGTAATGAGAGACCAATTCGGGATAAAACCCAAAGTCAATACTTATTCTTATCGGACACCGTATCCTCCTGCATACGACTTGATCCCGCTTCCACATCGGTACAAGGTACCAGATTTTACTAAGTTTTCGGGGCAGGATGACACGTCGACCATGGAACATGTCAACAGGTTCATCATTCAATGCGGAGAAGCTGGTAACAGGGACGAGTTAAGGGTTCGTCTATTTTCATCATCATTGTCTGGATCGCCTTTACCTGGTTCATATCACTACCTCCCAACTCAGTGATTACTTGGGCCGATCTAGAGAAATAATTCCACAAATACTTCTTTTCTGGGGTTCATGAAAAGAAGATAACCGATTTGGTCAAACTGAGGCAGCGTAATGACGAATCGGTTGAGGGTTTTGTACACAGGATACGGGAAGTCAAGAACAAGTGCTATAGTCTGGTTCTGGACGATCGGCAGCTAGCCGATTTGGCTTTCCAGGGTTTGTTGCCACACATCAGGGACAAATATGCATCTCAGGAGTTTGAAAGCTTAAGTCATCTGGTGCAAAGGATCTCTGATCAAGACATCAAGCTGTTTGAACCCAAGAGAGCATGGAACAAAAAGGTGTCGTTCGTTGATGAAGCAACAAGCTCGGATTCTGATGAAGAACCAGTCATCGGCTTGGCAGAGTGGGTGAAAAACAAAAAGCCGATGTCTTGTCCTTTTGGACATAAAGAACCAGAGAAATTTGCGTTTGACACTGCTAAAGCCGATAGGATATTCGACTTTCTGCTCCAGGAAGGTCAGATCAAACTGTCACCTAATCACGTGATCCCATCGGCTGAAGAATTGAAAAGGATGAAATATTGCAAATGGCACAACGCAACTTCTCATGACACTAACGAGTGCAAGGTGTTCAGACAACAACTGCAATCGGCTATAGAATCTGGGATTATCAAATTTGATAACTCCAAGACCCAGAAGCCAATGAAGATTGACCAACATCCTTTCCCAACGAACATGTTGGATGCTAAGGGAAAAGCCAAGGTCTTAACCTCAGAAGCAGCCGAAAGAAGTGCATCGGTGGATCCTCAGCATCAAGTCACTACTGCCGATGCGAAGGGAAGGGGCTTGGTCCAGGAAGGAACCAGCTCAGGAAGGCCTCCCCGATCTGGAATTGTAATAACTCACAGAAGACCTCGGGAAACTTGGCAGCAACGAGAAGATCGGTACCGGCGCCAGCAAGAAGATTATCGTCGGGAAGAGGAAAGACACCGACATGAGTGGAACCGGCATAGGGATCACTGGAATTGCCCGTTTTTCATCCATTGCTGGGAAGAGAATATCAAGCTTCCTACTGTCAGAGATTGCCCTGAATGCAACGGTTACGATCGGTACGACAGGTTCGATCGGAACTATCGTGATAATGATCGGCGCTTCAATGGGCCGATTAGAGGGAGAGCATCCGTCCATGATCGGCTGGGGGGCAGACTCAGTGTACATGACAGGCTTGGTGATCGTGTCCAGTATTTTCCCAGGAACCAGGAAGAATTCGAGGAGATGGCTAATGCACGAGTTCCCGATGAATTCATATTTTGCAGGGATGCCAATACGCATCGGATGGAGTCAAGGGAAAATCATCGCTCAGCAGCAAGGCAGAGGCCGCTTCCTCCATGGTGTCCAGAGGGGTTGACCAAGACACAAAAAAGGAGGTTGCAGCGCGAAAGGCGAGAAGGGCTAAGCAAGGGTGAGAACTCTGCCCCGTCTGGAGATCAGCAGCAATCAGATCGCAAGGGGGAAGGTCCATCGGCAGATGTCAACATGGTCTTTATGTTGCCGATGGAGTTTTTGCGCCATCTAGCGATGATGAGTTGGAATTTTCCGACCAAATAGCTCAATTGGCTCTGGATCCGATGACGGCTATTTTTGAGAAACCTGCCGATGTCGAAAGACAACATCTCAAGGCTTTGTTCGTCAAAGAGAGGGTTGATGGGCAGCCGATGACCAAGATTCTAGTTGATGGTGGGGCTGCTATTAACATCATGTCGTATGCAGTATATCGGAAGCTTGGGAGAGGGGATCAGGATTTGACCAAGACCGATATGATGCTTAAAGACTGTGAAGGGAACGTGTCTCCAGTCAAGGGAGCAATATGTGTAGAGTTGACCATCGGCAGCAAAACCTTGCCGACAACCTTCTTTGTGATCAGTGGAAAGGGTGCTTACAACTTGCTATTGGGAAGAGATTGGATTCACGCTAATTGTTGCATCCCGTCTACAATGCACCAATGTTTGGTTCAGTGGGTAGGAGACAAAATTGAGATTGTCCCGGGAGATTCTTCTTATGTCATTGCATCGGCAGAGGCGGAGACCTATGAAAGGACTAGGTGTATTTCAGGAGAAGTTTGGGAGAAGGATTTTCTCAAGGTTGCCGATTACGAGATTCCACCGATCCAAGCAGTCGGTTCTGACGAAGGTTTTTAACGCCGATGATGGAAAGTTAGGCCAGGGATTCACATCGGCCGATGATTTGGTAGAGGTAGACATAGGTAGTGGTGATAAACCTAGACCCACTTTTGTTAGTGCTAAGTTAAGTCCTGAGTGTAAGCAGCAATTAACCGATTTGTTAAAAGAATATAAAGATTGCTTTGCTTGGGATTATACTGAGATGCCTGGTTTGGACCGATCAATTGTTGAACATCGGTTGCCTATCAAGTCTGGATTTTGGCCACATCAACAGCCAGCTCGCCGATGTAATCCTAATATTCTTCCTGACATCAAGGCCGAAATAACCAAACTTATTGAAGCTAAATTTATTCGGCAGTGTCGGTATGCCAAGTGGATTTCCAATGTTGTTCCGGTCTACAAGAAGAACGGGAAGCTTCGGGTCTGCATTGATTTCAGGAATCTCAATAAAGCTACACCGATGGATGGATACCCAATGCCTGTTGCCGATCTGCTGGTTGACGCCGCAGCTGGGCTCATTAGCTTTATGGATGGCAATGCCGGGTACAATCAAATATTCATGGCAGAAGAGGATATTCCGAAGACTGCATTTAGATGTCCTGGTCATGTCGGATTGTTTGAATGGATAGTCATGACCTTTGGTCTGAAGAATGCTGGTGCTACATATCAAAGGGCCATGAATTTTATCTTTCATAAGTTCATCGGTAAGCTGGTGGAGATTTATATTGATGACGTGGTGGTTAAGTCTGGAGACTTCGCCAAGCATCTTGCCGACCTACGAAAGGTGTTGGAATGCACGAGGAGGCATGGATTGAAGATGAATCCCAATAAGTGTGCATTTGGTGTATTAGCAGGGCAATTTCTTGGTTTCATGGTGCACCAGAGAGGAATTGAAATCAGTCAAAGATCTATTGATGCCATCAATAAGATAGTAGCCCCTACCAACAAAACCAAGCTCCAATCCTTGATCGGCAAGATAAATTTTATCAGAAGATTTATATCTAATTTGTCTGGTAAAATTCGTGCTTTCAGTCCTCTTCTTAAGTTAAAAGCCGATCAAGAGTTTGTTTGGGGAAAAGAACAGCAGTTGGCTCTGGATGAAATCAAGGATTATTTAGTAAATCCTCCAATTCTAATTCCACCTCAGTAAGGAAAGCCTTTCAGATTGTACTTATCTACCGATGGGATGGTCATCGGTTCGGCTTTAATTCAGGAGTTTGAAGGGAAAGAGCGTGTAATTTATTATTTAAGCAGGAGGTTGATTGATGCTGAGACCAGGTATTCGGCTATCGAGAAATTGTGCTTGTGTTTATATTTCTCTTGTATCAAGTTGAGACACTACTTGTTATCGGCCGAATGCACTGTTATTTGCAAAGATGATGTGGTCTGGTACATGCTATCCATGCCGATTATGAGTGGTAGGATCGGTAAATGGATTTTGGCGCTGTCGGAGTTCGATTTGCGTTATGAATCGGCTAAAGCAGTTAAAGGGCAGATTATGGCCGATTTCGTAACTCAACATTGTGGTACAGTGAAAGCTTTGGAAATTGTGCCTTGGACACTCTTCTTTGATGGATCCACATGTGACCGGGGGGCAGGAATCGGTATAATACTAGTTTCCCCTCGGGGAAGGAAGTATGAGTTTTCTTTGCCGATTGTTGCCACATCAACAAATAATCAGGCTGAGTATCTGTTGATGCAAAACTGGTCTGCAAACACAAAGGGCTAATACCCGATTCAAACGTTAAGGCGTGCCAGCCGATTTGACCTTGCTATCGGCAAAGGTGATAACTCGAATACTTTAGTCCTGACAACAGCGATGCGCCCGGATGTCACGGCTAAGAGGTACTCACGCGGAACTTGAGAACACGCCGAGCTTAAGTCGACGAATTCCTAAGAACTCGTAACAAAAGGGAAAAAAAAAGTATGACGAAGTCGTCGAAAAGTAAATGCTGGAATATGAGTAAAAACGTGTGTTTGATTCATTGATTGATTCTCTATTACAAGGCCCTAGGGTCTATATTTATACCCTGCTCAAAGAGCTACAACCAGACACGATTAGAATTCGAATTCCAAATTACACGGAATCCGTATACAAAACGATGCAAATAATTAAGGAAATAACAAAACTATCCCTCGTGACAAACCGAAACTCCTCCACATAACGACCGGCAACTTCCGAACTCCCTCTTTGCATCATCGGCAGACCCTTTGCCATAGTCATCGGCAGACTTTCTTATCTAGCCATCGGCACCATATTACTGCCTGTGGACTTAGTCACGTTCAACTTCTCCCTCATCGGCAACCATCCTCATCGGCAACCCACTTTGTAAACACCGTACTGCTACCTTATCCTGCCATCCTAGACACGTGCCCAAAAACGGTGTCAACACATGCCCCCCAGTTTCGGAGTATAAAACTATTAGTGCTCCGAAATTCTCTGCAGTAATGATGCCTTTTCCCGCAATTAATGCTCCTAATCTGGTAACCGACAACCTCAATCTGAACAACTCTGATCCTATTCCTCCGCAGATTCCTCAAAATCCCCAACCTCCTAAACGGGCATTTTTCTCAGTCGCACATCGGCAACAATACCGTTACAAAGATCTGCCGATGTTCTGACCAGGATATTCGCACAAACGGTTACTTCCCCTCTATCCGCCCATCGGCAATATGACCGTTATAGAATATTGCCGATGGACCGACCAGGAGATCTCGCACAGTAAAATATCTTCAGATAATGACCGCTTCCCGTCAAATCACCTGCACAATCCCTGGATTACCGTGCGAACAGTTACCATATCCACCTGAGTACCCTCGGATTTCTCGGATGCGGCAAAGAGATAAGTCGGATTTGCCCTTGCCCATTTTGTCCTATAAATAGTTCCTTCTTGGGTACTCCTTCCCCATCACACCATTCTACTACCCAACTTTACTTTTCCAGCGGCGGCGCCACCAAAAACTCCTAAGGTCTCCGACAAGTACCCCTCTTCACCAACTCCGGCGCCTTCAAACGCTTCCTTCGCAGCAAGATGGCCGTCGGGTTCGTCGTCCCTGAGGTCAAATCTCCACCCCGTCTTCTGTATTTTTCTTCATATCCCTGTTCACTCGCAATTCATTTTACTGAACATCTTCCTTTTCTTTCCTCTTTGTATTCATTTTTACGCCCAAAATCACTAGGAATTGTCCAACAAAATTGTCATCCCCACCGATCAACCACACCTTCAATGCCTCGGCCCTCTAGGGGACCCAGATCCAACTGACCTTATCAACGCAGAAACCAACAGGATCCCCTTCAGAGCCGAAAATTTTTCCTTAGATCTGTGGAAGGACACCTTCCGCTCTTGGCCCAGCCCAACTGTAGGGTGGAAAGACTGGTTCTTGAGGGTCAGCAACTCTAATGAAGTTCAGTGGGGTGAAAGGAATCTAGCCCAATGCATTAGATTGTCCATTGCCGATATGCATAGGAACGAGTCACTGCTGATAGCTGCATCCTACTTTTGGTCAGACACCCTCAATGCTTTTGCCTTTGGGCACGGCCCTGCTTCTCCTACTCTTGCCGATGTAGCCATGCTTACTGGTCTAGATATATCTTCTGCCGATAGCACCCACTTTTTTGATACTGCCCCTAGTGCCAAAGTGGAGACTCGCGCTATCGGCGGTTGGTCGGGGTACATTCAGAAGTACCGTGGGAAAGGATCTGTCACCATAAAGGAACAAACCACCTTTCTGAACATGTGGCTGGACAAGTTTGTATTCTGTGGTCGATCGGCAGGACCGACTTCTGTCTACCTATCGGCAGCAGAAAGACTGGCTAACGGTGGCCGATTCCCTCTCGGCCGATACTTGCTTGGCGCTGCTTACCACCTTCTCCATCAAGTAGCCCAGAAACTTCTGCTCGGCCAGTCCACTGGCAACTTGGGAGGCCCCTGGTGGTTTGTCAACATGTGGCTCAATCTGCATCTGCACAAGCGTCTCAACTTCAACCTGTTCACACAGCGTTTCCCAAGAGATATAGCTGAAAACCATGTATTGGGTGAAGACGAATCGGCAACACGCGCCCCCTTGAACTTTGGCGAAGCTGTCATAGTTCTGCCTGGTTCAGGGGGTAATCCAGATCAGATCGGCCGATTCTTCCAGACTCTGTATGAGGGTTTGACCAGAGACGAACGACCATGGTTGGCTTATGATGACCCAGATAGCATGCTCCCTCTGACCTTCAATCCATTTGATGAAGCTCTCGACAGGGACAATGAGGTGATGATGGCAATTGTGACTCCCAGAATCATTCCAGTGAATTTCTTTGGTAGCACAAAAACCTCCCCTCAAACTTACGAATTTTACAATCCATCGGCATTAGCTCGCCAGTTAGCTTTCGGCCAGTTGCCGATTGCACTTCCTTATGCCGATGTGATAAAACCCAGAGAAACTATCAACAACCTTCTTGAGTGGACTCGAGCAGCCCAACTACCACCAAACGCCGATATAGATGTAGATCTGTCAGAATGGGTTCCGGCTGCTTTTATCACTCAGGCATACAAGTTATGGTGGGCAGAATGGAAAGAGCATCTATTCTGCAGATCGGCACTTTCATACCGCGGCATGATTGACTCCGAATACGAAGTTCCCGATGACACTGTAAGTAACTCAAACCAACGTTTCATTTTTTCAATATTACCTCCATCGGCAGCTTACCCTTGTATTCCTTTTGCAGGTTGACAATATTCCTCCATTGGTTAGCAGGAGTGGCAGGCCGATCGACTTGTTTCCATCAGGCCCGATTTCCTCAATCGGCCACAATGCTCCCACTCTAGCTTCCATCGTGCATCGGGGTGTACGCCTCAGGAAAGTCACCACCAGAAGAACCCAGACATCACCAACGGTTGCTGCTCCCACTCTTGCGCGGGCTTTCAAGGCAATTTGCCAAATCTTTTCCTTTATGCTGACTATCTTTATATCGGCTATATTTATGCTTATAAACTCTTGTTCATTATTGCAGCAAACCGGCGCATCGGCGAAAGCCAGGTGTGAGAGCACCGATGCCCCCCAGTCTAGCCAATCCAAGAGAAAGGGCACCACGGGTGCTAAGACTGGAACAAAGCGCCAGAAGGTAGCAACTCCCCCTCCTCCTCCGGTATCTCCAATTCCGGTGGAGTCTTCTCCTTCTTCTCCAGAAGCCCAGCCACAGCAAGCACCATCTCCCCCACCTATGCAGGAAGCACCACAGATAGAAGAACCCCAACAGGAAGGATCTCAAACAGAAGATACATCAGCTGACATGGGTGAACAAACAACTGGCCCGGTGGGTCCAGTTATACCATCGGCAGTTCTCCCGATTCAGACAACCATTCTCCCTCCTCCAGGTAACATACTTTAACAATATCGCTACCGATGAACTTATTCTTATTTAGTCTCATAACTCCTTTTGTCTTCTTTCAGTTGATATCGTTCCATCGGCAATCTCAGCCGATCAACCTGTAGCTCCATCGGCATCTTTGGCCGATCAGCCTGCAGCTCCGTCAGCACTTCTCAGTCAAAGACAAGAGATCGCCTTGAAGCAAGTAAGTCACCGTTTACCGTTAGCACTATTTGCTGATTCTCTGGGTATGAGTTAATTTTGCTTCCCCTCCCAGGAACAAGATTCTCCCGATAGCCTGTTCTCCTTCGCCATCGATCTCTCTGAAGAAGAAGGTGAAGAAGCAAGCTCTTCTCAGACGGTCGGCATCACATCGGCAGAGATCAGGGTCAGGCTGGAAGAATTGTCAGCTCTCCTTCACCAGGACACAGCGCAATTGGTTGATGATTCCGACCCTACCAAGACCCTGTTCAGAACTCTCAGAGGCCAAATCCCAGCCGATGTTGAAGAAATCCTGTTCCAAGCCGCTCATCTGGAGAGTCGCCAGCTGCAGTACCAAAGAGCTTCTCGGCGGCTTGCCGATAGAGCCGCTCAGACTCAACTCTCCGATGAAATGCGGAAAGAGAAGCTTTTGACCGATGAGAAGCACAAGAACATCGGTATCCTGAGATCTTCTGGAAACGCGCTGAAGCAGAAGATATCCGATCTATCGGCAAGAAAAGAATCCCTGTTGGCGGAGCTCAAGGAAGTAGAGAACGCTCTGTCCCAAGCCCAACAGGAAGAGAGCCAATTGCCAGAGACCATCAGGCTTCTTGAGCACGAGCGAAATGCTCATGGTCGCAAGGCACTTCAACTGAAGAAGAAGCTGAAGCCGATAGAAGGTTCTGCCGATGATGACATCAAGGAGATAGAAGCAGCCAACCAAATTCGGCTACGCGCTATATCGGCAATCCAGACGCTGCTTAACACATAGAGTTTCCATCGGCATTGTATCTGCGCTTTCCTGCTTCCTCAGCTTTTAGTCTAGCCGATAGGACTGTTATCGGCACCTAAACTTTTGAAACACCAAGTCTTGTCCCCAAGCATTTGGATCCAGCCGATAGGAGTGTTATCGGCACCTAAACTTCTATGCATCGACCCATATACTGGGGTAGTACTTCTTTAAATATTTGCCGTTTAATGCTCTGGGAAATTCAATTCCTTCGAGGGTTTCTAGAATGTAGGCATTACCAGGAGCCGATCGACTTATCCGATAAGGACCCTCCCAATTAGGAGACCACTTTCCAAACTTCGAACTTTTGGTCCCAATTGGTAAAATTAATTTCCATACCAAATCCCCATCGGCAAACTCTTTAGCCTTCACTTTCTTATCATACCATCTAGCAACTCTCTTCTTATTTTCTTCTATACTCATTAAAGCTTTTAACCGATGCCCTGCTAGATCGTCCAATTCATCGGTCATCAAAGTGGCATAACCATCGGAAGTTAATTGATCTTGAAAAGATAATCGCCTAGATCCAGCCTTAATTTCCCAAGGCAACACTGCATCATGTCCATACACCAATTGATAGGGTGATACTTTGGTCGATCCATGACAAGCCATCCGATAAGACCACAATGCCTCATTTAATAATGTATGCCACCGTTTAGGATTTTCTTCAATCTTTCGTTTAATAAGCTTGATAATTCCTTTGTTAGACGCTTCGGCCTGCCCATTGGCTTGAGCATAATAAGGAGAAGAATTCAACACTTTAATTCCCATACCGATTGCGAATTCATCGAACTCCCCCGATGTGAACATGGTGCCCTGATCGGTAGTAATCGTTTGGGGAATCCCAAATCGGTAAATAATATGCTCCTTCACGAAATCAATCATATTGGCCGATGTGACTTTCTTCAAAGGAATAGCTTCAACCCACTTAGTGAAATAGTCAGTGGCAACTAGAATGAACTTATGCCCTTTGCTAGATGGTGGATAAATCTGGCCGATCAGATCGATGGCCCATCCCCGGAACGGCCAAGGCTTTATTATAGGATTCATAGCCGATGCGGGTGCTCTCTGGATATTACCAAACTTTTGACAACCTTGACATCCCTTGAAATATTTAAAACAATCTTCAAGTATGGTTGGCCAAAAATATCCATTCCTTCGAATCATCCACTTCATCTTAAAAGCTGACTGATGCGCTCCACACACTCCTTCATGGATTTCCCCCATCAAACTTCTAGCTTCATCATCACCCAAGCATCGGAGAAGAATTCCGTCGATAGTTCGATAATACAATTCATTTTCAAGGAGCACATACTTGGTTGCTTGAAATCGAACCCGTCTTTCAACTTTTTTGGATGGATCCTTTAGATAATCAATAATTTCTTTCCTCCAATCACCGGCACCGACTGCCGATGTCGCATTAATCATTGGCTGATATCCCGAGGCATGCTGAGCTAACCGATTAGCGTCTTCATTATGCAATCGGGGAACATGCTCCAATCGAAAATCCTTGAATTCCTTTAACAGTTGCATACTTCTCTCGAAATAAGTTATGAGAACTTCACTTCGGCATTCATAGCTTCCGGCCAATTGATTTATAACCAACATAGAATCCCCGAATATTTCAACAGCATCAGCACGAACTTCTCTTAACAACTCCAATCCCTTGATCAGAGCCTGATACTCAGCCTGATTATTTGTTGATGTGGCAACAATCGGCAAGGAAAACTCATACTTCCTCCCCTTAGGGGAAACTAATAAAATGTCGATTCCTACCCCCCGGTCACAGGTAGATCCATCAAAGAAGAGCGTCCAGGGTACAATTTCCAAGGTTTCCACTAGACCGCAATGCTGAGTCACAAAATCGGCCATAATCTGCCCTTTGACTGCCTTAGCCGATTCGTAACGCAAATCGAACTCCGACAGCGCTAAAATCCATTTACCGATCCTACCACTCATAATCGGCATAGATAGCATGTATCGGACCACGTCATCTTTGCAAACAACAGTGCATTCGGCCGATAACAGGTAATGTCTCAGCTTGATACATGAAAAATATAAGCATAAGCATAGTTTCTCAATGGCCGAATACCTGGTTTCAGCATCAATCAACCTCCTACTCAAATCATAAATTACCCTTTCTTTCCCTTCAAATTCTTGAACTAAAGCTGAACCGATAACCGATCCATCGGTAGATAAATACAATCTGAAGGGCTTCCCTTGTTGAGGTGGAACTAGAACTGGAGGATTTACTAGATACTTCTTGATTTCATCCAGAGCCAACTGCTGTTCTTCTCCCCAAATAAACTCTTGATCGGCTTTCAATTTAAGGAGAGGACTGAAAGCACGAATCCTACCAGACAAATTCGATATAAATCTCCTGATAAAATTTACCTTGCCGATCGAGGATTGGAGCTCGGTTTTGTTGGTAGGGGCCACTATTTTATTGATGGCATCAATAGATCTTCGACTAATTTCAATACCCCTCTGATGTACCATGAAACCAAGAAACTGCCCTGCCGATACACCAAATGCACACTTGTTGGGATTCATGTTCAATCCATGCTTCCTTGTGCACTCTAACACTTTTTGTAAATCGGCAAGATGCTTTGAGAAATCTCCAGACTTAACCACCACATCATCAATATAAATCTCCACGAGCTTGCCGATGAACTCATGAAATATAAAATTCATAGCCCTTTGATAAGTAGCACCAGCATTCTTCAACCCAAAAGTCATGACTATCCATTCAAATAGCCCAACATGACCAGGACACCTGAATGCGGTTTTTGGAATATCCTCCTCCGCCATGAATATTTGATTGTAACCTGCATTACCATCCATGAAGCTGATGACCTGATGACCAGCCGCAGCATCAACTAGTAGATCGGCGACAGGCATTGGGTATCCATCCATCGGCGTAGCTTTATTGAGATTCCTGAAATCAATGCACACCCGAAGCTTCCCGTTCTTCTTGTAAACCGGAACAACATTAGAAATCCACTCGGCATACCGACACTGCCGAATAAACTTAGCTTCAATAAGTTTGGTGATTTCGGCCTTAATATCAGGTAGAATGTTAGGATTACATCGGCGGGCTGGTTGCTGATGTGGCCGAAATCCAGACTTGATGGGTAACCGATGTTCAACAATTGATCGGTCTAAACCAGGCATCTCGGTATAATCCCAAGCAAAGCAATCTTTATATTCCTTTAACAAACTAGTCAATTGTTGCTTACTCTGAGGATCTAATTTAGCACTAATAAAAGTAGTCCTAGGCTTATCACCACTACCTATATCTACTTCTACCAAATCATCGGCCGATGTGAATCCCTGGCCTAATTTTCCATCATCGGCGAATCTATCCATTAAAAACCGTCGTCAGAACCGACTGCTTGGATCGGTGGAATCTCATAATCGGCAACTTTGAGAAAATCTTTCTCCCAAACTTCTCCTGAAATGCACCTGGTCCTTTCGTAAGTATCCGCTTCTGCCGATGCGATAACATAAGAAGAATCTCCTGGGACAATCTCAATCTTGTCACCTACCCACTGAACCAAGCATTGATGCATTGTAGATGGGATACAACAATTGGCATGAATCCAATCTCTTCCCAATAATAAGTTGTAAGCACCTTTTCCGCTGATCACGAAAAAAGTTGTCGGCAAGGTTTTGCTGCCGATGGTCAACTCTGCACATATCGCCCCCTTGACTGGAGACACGTTTCCTTCAAAGTCTTTGAGCATCATATCGGTCTTGGTCAAATCTTGATCCCCTTTCCCAAGCTTCCGATATACTGCATACGGCATAATATTAATAGCAGCTCCACCATCAACTAGGATCTTGGTCATTGGCTGCCCATCAACCCTTCCTTTGAGGAACAGAGCTTTAAGATGCTGCCTCTCGTCATCGGCAGGTTTCTCAAAGATAGCCGTCATCGGATCCAGAGCCAACTGAGCTATCTGATCAGAAAATTCCAACTCATCATCACTGGCTGGTGCAAGAAACTCCATCGGCAACATGAAGACCATGTTGACGCCTGCCGATGGACCTTCCCTCTTAGTGTCTGACGGCTGCCGACTTCCAGAGTTCTCTCCCTTGTTTAGCTCTTCTTGCCTTTCACGTTGCAATCTCCTTTTCTGTGTCTTGGTTAATCCTCCAGGGCACCATGGAGGAAGTGGCCTTTGCCTTGCCGTCGGGCGTCGGTTCTCCCTTGACTCCATACGATGCGTGTTAGCATCCCTGCAAAATATGAATTCATCGGGAACCCGCGCATCAGCCATTTCCTCGAGCTCTTCTTGGTTCCTGGGAAAATACTGGACACGGTCACTAAGTCTGTCGTGCCCACTAAATCTGCCCCCCAGTCGGTCATGAACTGACACCCTTCTTCTGATCGGCCCATTAAATCGCCGTTCATCATCATGATAATGCCGATCGATCCCATCGTACCGATCATAACCGTTGCACTCAGGGCAGTCTCTGACAGTAGGAAGCTTGATATTTTCCTCCCAACAATGGATGAAGAATGGACAATTCCAATGATCCCTGTGCCAATTCCACTCCTGTCGGCGTCTTTCTTCTTCCCGTCGATAATCTTCCTGCTGGCGCCGATACCGATCTTCCCGTTGTTGCCATTTTTCTCGAGGCCTTCTATGAGTTATGACGATACCAGATCGAGGAGGCCTTCCTGAGCTAGTTCCTTCCTGGACCAAGCCCTTACTTCTTGCATCGGCAGTAGTAACTTGATGCTGAGGATCTACCGATGCACTCTTCTCAGCTGTCTCCGATGTTAAGACCTTAGCCTTCTCCTTAGCATCCAACATGTTTGTCGGGAAAGGATGTTGGTCTATCTTCATCGGCTTCTGGGCTTTGGAACTGTCAAACTTGATTCTCCCTGACTCTATAGCCGATTGCAGCTGCTGTCTGAATACTTTGCACTCGTTGGTGTCATGGGAAGTTGCATTATGCCACTTGCAATATCTCATCCTCTTCAACTCTTCTGCCGATGGGATCACATGGTTAGGTGACAGTTTGATCTGACCTTCCTGAAGTAGAAAGTCAAATATCCTATCAGCCTTAGCGGTGTCAAAAGCAAACTTCTCTGGTTCCTTCTGCCCAAAAGGACAAGACATCGGCTTCTTGTTTTTTACCCACTCTGCCAAGCCGATTACTGGTTCTTCATCAGAATCTGAGCTTGTTGCTTCATCGACAAATGACACTTTCCTATTCCATGCTCTTTTAGGCTCGAAAGGCTTGATGTCTTGATCAGAAATCCTCTGCACCAAATGACTTAAACTTTCGAACTCCTGAGAGGCATACTTATCCCTGATATGTGGCAACAAACCCTGGAAAGCCAAATCGGCTAGCTGCCGATCATCCAGAACCAAGCTATAGCATTTATTCTTGACCTCTCGTATCCTCTGCACAAAACCCTCAACCGACTCATCATTACGTTGCCTCAACTTGACCAAGTCGGTGATCTTCTTCTCATGAACCCCCGAGAAGAAGTATTTGTGGAATTGCTTCTCTAGATCGGCCCAAGTAATTACTGAGTTGGGAGGTAATGATATGAACCAAGTAAAGGCCGATCCAGACAATGATGATGAAAATAGACGAACCCTCAATTCGTCCCTGTTACCAGCCTCTCCACATTGAATGATGAACCTGTTGACATGCTCCATGGTTGTCGTGTCGTCCTGCCCGGAAAACTTTGTAAAATCCGGTACCTTGTACCGATGTGGAAGCGGGATCAAATCATACGCGGGAGGATACGGTGTCCGATAAGAATAAGTGTTGACTTTGGGTTTTATCCCAAATTGTTCCCTCATTACTTCAGCAATCTTATCGGCCCAATATGCATCGGCATCTTGCCGATGAGGCGGCTGCGGATCTGGCACTTGGTGGCGAACCTCCACGTGTCTGTTCGGGATGTGATCTGCACGGAACATTGTATTGATCACCTGTCCTCCAATCTGCGGACCACCAAACTGCTGTCCACCGATTGGCTGTCCTCCGAGTTGCTGTCCAAAATTCATTGGCTGGTTGGGAATCCCCTGACCTTGGAACCCGGGATAGACCTGCCCTTGCTGGAACCCTGTAGTCTGGTAACTCTGCTGGGGCGATTGTGGAAAGGCTTGCTGTCCGAGCCATCCATTATTAGCGTTCATCGGCATAGGTGCTGCCGATGATTGGTAATTGGGTACCGTCGTTGAATTGACATACCCCGACTGGGCCATAGACCTCTGTTGCATCAGCATTGACACTGCCGATGCGTTGGGCATCTGGAACATTGAATCTTGAGGATTTCCAGTGTGAGGCCTTGCAGTAGTAGTTGTGGTATACCGAGGACTCTGGTTCACCGGCGCATTGGGAGGTGCCGATGTCATAGGAGTTTTGCCCCTCATGTCAGTTATTTGTGATGTTCCCGGTGTCAACTCTGGAGGCATACCGTAACCCCACCAGTTGGGAGGAAGAGTCAACCCTGACATTGCCGATGCCAACATATCTGTTGTCAGTTTATGCTGCCCAACTGAAATTTGTGGGTTGGTTGTCATCGGCATAGATAGTGCACCAGTAGTCCCCGATGTACTTGGAGGGACGGCAGATTGTGCACTTGCAGTCGTCAAGGCAGCCGATGGAGCCGTGACCTCTGGTGCCATTGGCTAATGATGGGAGGGGCCCACATAATCTGGTGGAATTTGTCCTTCCTTGAAAGTTCTTGCCACGGCATTGAAAACCGTATTAGACAGTACACCAGCTTGGTTAATCAACGCTCGATTGATGGCATTGTCAACCATATCTTGAAGCTTGCCAGGATTGGCGTCAAAGGTAACCTGCCGTGGTGCCGGCAGTGCATCTTTCTGGACCACTTCGCCGCTCCTGTTTATGCTGAAAGACCTCAGGCATTGCTGCTTGAACTCTTCCATGGCTTGGGCAATAGCTTGCTTCTGCTCATCCTTGAGGTTGGCCTCCGTCACGGGGATGACGTTCTCTTGATCGAGGTCAGAGATCGACATGTTGATCTTGATCTTGAATCCTGTCCCACCAGGCGTGCCAAAAGATGTGTTGATGCAAAACTGGTCTGCAAACACAAAGGGCTAATACCCGATTCAAACGTTAAGGCGTGCCAGCCGATTTGACCTTGCTATCGGCAAAGGTGATAACTCGAATACTTTAGTCCTGACAACAGCGATGCGCCCGGATGTCACGGCTAAGAGGTACTCACGCGGAACTTGAGAACATGCCGAGCTTAAGTCGACGAATTCCTAAGAACTCGTAACAAAAGGGAAAAAAAAAGTATGACGAAGTCGTCGAAAAGTAAATGCTGGAATATGAGTAAAAACGTGTGTTTCATTCATTGATTGATTCTCTATTACAAGGCCCTAGGGTCTATATTTATACCCTGCTCAAAGAGCTACAACCAGACACGATTAGAATTCGAATTCCAAATTACACGGAATCCGTATACAAAACGATGCAAATAATTAAGGAAATAACATAACTATCCCTCGTGACAAACCGAAACTCCTCCACATAATGACCAGCAGCTTCCGGACTCCCTCTTTGCATCATCGGCAGACCCTTTGCCATAGTCATCGGCAGACTTTCTTATCTAGCCATCGGCACCATATTACTGCCTGTGGACTTAGTCACGTTCAACTTCTCCCTCATCGGCAACCATCCTCATCGGCAACCCACTTTGTAAACACCGTACCGCTACCTTATCCTGCCATCCTAGACACGTGCCCAAAAACGGTGTCAACAGTATCAAGCTTTAATAAAGGGATTAGAGTTGTTAAGAGAGGTTCGTGCTGATACTGTTGAGGTCTTCGGGGATTCTATGCTTGTTATAAATCAATTGGCTGGGAGCTATGAATGCCAAAGTGAAGTTCTCATAACTTATTACGAGAGAAGTATGCAACTGTTAAAGGAATTCAAGGATTTCCGATTAGAGTATGTTCCTCGATTGCATAATGAAGAGGCAAATCGGTTGCCTCAGCATGCTTCGGGATATCAGTCTGTAGTTAATGCAATATCGGCAATTGGTGCCGATGATTGGAGGAAAGAGATATTTGATTATTTGAGGGATCCATCTAAGAAAGTTGAAAGGCGGGTTCGATTTCGAGCTACTAAGTATGTGCTCCTCGAAGATGAATTGTACTACCGGACTATCGATGGAATTCTTCTTCGATGCCTAGGGGATGATGAAGCTAAGAGTTTGATGGGAGAAATCCATGAAGGGGCATGTGGAGCGCATCAGTCGGCTTTCAAGATGAAATGGATGATTAGAAGGAATGGATATTTTTGGCCGACCATACTTGAGGATTGCTTTAAGTATTTCAAGGGATGTCAAGGTTGTCAAAAGTTTGGTAACATTCAAAGAGCACCCGCATCGGCTATGAATCCTATTATCAAGCCTTGGCCGTTCCGGGGATGGGCTATCGATCTAATCGGCCAGATTTATCCACCATCTAGCAAGGGGCATAAGTTTATCCTGGTTGCCACCAATTATTTCACTAAATGGGTTGAAGCTATTCCTTTGAAGAAGGTCACATCGGCCAATATGGTTGATTTTGTGAAGGAGCACATTATTTACCGATTTGGGATTCCTCAGACAATTACTACCGATCAAGCCAATGGGCAGGCCGAGGCGTCCAACAAAGGAATCATTAAGCTTATTAAACGGAAGATTGAAGAAAATCCTAGAAGGTGGCACACGTTGTTAAATGAAGCTTTGTGGTCCTATCGAATGGCTTGTCATGGATCGACCAAGGTTTCACCTTATCAGTTGGTGTATGGACATGATGCGGTATTGCCTTGGGAAGTTAAGGCTGGATCTAGGCGACTATCTTTTCAAGACCAATTGGCTGCCGATGATTATGCTACTTTGATGACAGACGAGTTGGATGACCTAGCAGGACATCAGTTGAGGGCCTTGATGAGCATAGAAGAGAATAAGAAGAGAGTTGCCAGATGGTATGACAAGAAAGTAAAGGCTAAGGAGTTTGCCGATGGAGACTTGGTATGGAAATTGATTTTACCAATCGGAACTAAAAGTTTGAAGTTTGGAAAGTGGTCTCCTAACTGGGAAGGTCCCTATCGGATAAGTCGATCGGCTCCTGGTAACGCCTACATTATAGAAACTCTCGAAGGAGTTTAATTTCCCAGAGCATTGAATGGCAAATATCTAAAGAGGTACTACCCCAGCATATGGGTCGATGCATAAAAGTTTAAGTGCCGATAACACTCCTATCGGCTGGATTGAAACGTATCTGGGGCCGGACTTAATGTTTCAAAAGTTGCCGATAACAGTCCTATCGGCTAGACAAAGACATCAAGAGAGCTGAAAATGCAGAGGAGCAGAGACGTGTTGCCGATGAAAGCTTCAGATGGTCAGCAGCGCCTGGATCGCTGATATGGAGCGCAGCCGGATTTGATTGGCTGTTTCTATCTCTTTGGCATCATCATCGGCAGAACCTTCTATCAGCTTCAGCTTCTTCTTCAATTGTAATGCCTTGCGACCGTGGGCGTTTCGCTCTTGCTCGAGGTGTTTCATGGTCTCCGGCAGTTGACTTTCTTCCTGTTGGGCTTGGGATAGGGCATCCTCCACTTGCTTGAGTTCTACCAACAGGGCTTCTCGTTTTGCCGATAGGACGGAGATCTTCTGCTTCAATGCATCGCCTGAGGATTTCAAGGTGCCGATGTTCTTGTGCTTCTCATCGGCTAAGAGTTTCTCTTTCATCATTTCCTCGGAGAGCTGGGTCTGAGCGGCTCTATCGGCAAGGCGCCGAGTAGCTCTCTGGTACTGGAGCTGTCGACTTTCTAGATGCGCGGCCTGAAAGAGGGTTTCTTCAGCATCGGCAGGAATCTGGCCTCTAAGGGTCTTGAACAGAATCTTGGCCGGGTCAGAGTCATTGATCAGTTGAGCTGTATCTTGATGAAGGATAGCCGATAGCTCTTCCAGCTTAGCCCTGATCTCTGCCGATATAATCCCAACTGCTCGAGAAGAACTTGCCTCCTCACATTCGTCTTCGGAGATATCAATGGCGAAGGAAAATAGGCTGTCGGGGGAGTCTTGTTCCTGAGAAAGAAAACGAGACAAGATGAGTTATTCTACGGTCAAAGCATCGGCAAATGATACTGGTGGAAGATTGGATGGCTTACTTGCTTCAAGGCAATCTCTCGCCTTTGACTTGAAGATGCCGATGGAGCTATGGGTTGGTTGGCCAGAAGTGCCGATGGAACTACGCCAGCTGAAAGTTGACAGAAAGGTTTATAAGGTTGAAAAGGAACGAATTCATTGGCAATAATGCTATAAAAGTGTCTTACCTTGAGGGAGGACAATGCTTGTCTGAATTGAAGAGACTACCGATGATATGATTGAACCTGCTGGGTCGGTAGTTTGTTCGCCCACATCGGCTGGTGTGCCCTCTGGTTGGGGTGCCTCTAGCTGAGGTTCTTCTTGCTGGGGTTCTTCCGCTTGTGGTGCTTCTTGCGGTTGAGGAGGAGATAAGGTACGAGCATCCTGGTTAATCCATCAGCAAATCCTTGTAACGGTAATATTGCCGATGTGCGATTAAAAAGGGAATATCCGTTTGGGAAGTTGATGATTTCGAGAGATCTGCAAAAGGATAGGTTCAGGAGTTGTTCAGATTGAGGTTGTTGATTACCAGATTAGGAGCATTAATTGCGGGAAAATGCATCATTACTGCAGAGAATTTCGGAGCACTGATTTCATACTCCGAAATTGGGGGGCATGTGTTGACACCGTTTTTGGGCACGTGTCCATGTTTGGTAGAGTGTAGGCCGGCAAGATAAGACGGCGGTGTTCTATCTACAGGGTGAATTGCCGATGAGGATGGTTGCCGATGAAGGAGTTGAACGTGACTAAGTCCCTAGGTGGTGATGTGTCTGTGCCGATGGCTACGACAAGGAAATCTGCCGATGACTATGACAAGGGAGTCTGCCGATGGTACGGAGGGAGAGTCGGAAGCTGCCGATCGGTTTGTGGAGGTGTTCTAGTTTATCACGGGGGGGATTAGTTTTATGCTTTCCTTAGTTATTTAAATCGTTTTGTATGCGGATTCTGTGTAATTTGGAATTCGAGTTCTAATCGTATCTGGTTGTGGCTCTTTGAGCAGGGTATAAATATGGATCCTAGAGCCTTGTAATGAGACATCTATCAATCAATAAAACACAAGTTTTTACTCATATCCCAGCATCTACTTTTCGACGACTTCGTCATACCTTTTTCCTTTTCATTACGAGTTCTTAGGAATTCGTCGACTTAAGCTCGGCGCGTTCTCGAGTTCCGCGTGAGTACCTCTTGGCCGTGACATCCGGGCGCATCGCTGTTGTCGGGACCAAAGTATTCGAGTTACCACCTTTGCCGATAGCAAGGTCAAATCGGCTGGCACGCCTTAACGTTTGAATCGGGTATTAGCCTTTTGTGTTTGCAGATCAACCTTTTGCACCAACACCTGCCTAGCCCATCTTTTCCCTAGGCTCGCGCGCCTGCCCCCTCCCTCTTTTTCCTTTTGGCCTGGCCCATCCCACGCGCCCTCTCTTCCTCTCCACTGGGTCGGCCCAGCCGAAGCCCAACCGGCTGCCTCCTCCTTTCACCCTCCCTCTCCTACTCAATGGTAAGCGGGGCCCACCTATCATCTTCTCCCTGCCACAACCGTCTCCTCTCTCGTAGGAACTGCAGCAGCCGGTGCACTCGCTTCCATGTTCTCCATTTCTCCCGCGCCTTGCTCTCATTCGGATGTGCCAGAGCCCGAGCCGCCTCTCCCCGCGCTCATTTCATTGCTCCCCAGACCTCTCCCCCCTTGCTCGAGCACGCAGCAGCCACAACGTGAAAGCTCACTAGAACCGCTGATCCGCCGCGCACGACGCCGTCGAACCGAGCCAACTTCGCTCCCATTCTTCACGCTGGTGAGCTCTCCTCCTTCCCCACTTTCTTCTCGATCGATTCCCATGCATTTTGGTGCCTCCTAGCACCCTAGCCGCGAGCTCCGGTGAGGTTGGCCATGGCATCACCGTGAACCGCCGCAGTGGCCGCCTCCTTCGGCCGTGATTTACCTCGAGGTGGATTCGCCTGTGCTCCCTCTCTCTTCCACTGTCCTCGGCTTCGAGAATCGTACACTACAGCGCCCTAATCGCCCGCTCTGGCGAGCTTCACACCGGACCCCTCCCCCTCCGACGGCCGCGCCCTTCGCTCCCTCCCTCTCTCTCTCCCCTCCCATCTAATCGTGGCCATTGATTGTGAATCCAACAACAAGGAACATCCCGTACCCCTTTGTGGGAATTTTTGGTAAAGAGCCCCTAGATCTTTAGTATTCCGCGCGCAGTCCTCAACATGGAGGATTTCCAGACCTTTCCTGATTTATTTAAATTCGTTTATTCTTTGCAGTATTTATAGAACTGCCACGGCACTGTTTCACTTGTAAAATCGTCGTTTTAGCTCTGAATCGATCCATTCAACTTGCGTTAGTTTCGTAATTTTGTAAGCTTCGCGTTGGTATCACTTTTGTATAGGTTTTACACTGTTAGATTTCCTAGAAAATTACAACTCCATAGATCGTCTTTGAGGTCTAGTTTAATGCATAGTTTTCATGCCGTAACTCCATTTTCCGTGAAATTCGCGTTGACGTGCTCGTAGCAGCACGCAGATGATTTTGGTAAACATTTTATTTACATTTATTCACTGATGGTGTACTATTCTAACTTTAGGAATGTTTTGCTTGCATGTCTATTATTGGAATGTGGGTTGTTGTGACGTCTTAATCGAATCTAGACAGTGAGGAGTTATACGAGAATCTGGAGTTCTTTGAAGACCAGGAGGACCAGCAGGACTTTGTGAACCAAGGAAAGTATAGCTTGGGCTTACCTTGATGTCCTACTCACTTTAAACATTTATATTGCATGTGTCTAATTTTGTCAACTATAAGGACATCCTAGTTGTTGATGACATAACACTTTGACTCCTAAGGGATTATTGCATATGGGTAGAAATGCTAGTGCTCGAACTATATATATTGTCTATACTTCCGTTACAGAACCATGGATTAACTGATATAACATGATTGTAATAAATAGAACTTAGGGCTATAGTACAAATGATTGTTGGTCATGTTGTCCTAGACGCTTCGTAAGGACTTATGTGTCGGCAAAAGCTGGGATTTACAGTGTAATTCAGAGAGTCACATGGCTCTGACTTTGGCTCAGTAATAGGATCCTTTCTAACTCGTTAGAGGTTACCGAAAAGGGTGCAAAAGGGGCTTGCCACTTTGGGTGTAGTGATGCCCTGTTTTTATGAGTATAGCCGTGATGGATTTGTGCCATAAAAAAGGAGGATTTTCTACTTGTGCCTGTCGAGGAAACCTTGCGGCCCAAATTGGAAGGCTTGCCAATATGGAAGGCTTCATAGTGTACCCTGCCCGCTCACCTTGGTAGTGTTTGAGGGTCGATGGACCTCGGGCATATGGGCAACGGGACTCACGGTGAAAGTGCACCACCTCTGCAGAGTGTAATTGTATAACAGTCGTGCTCACAGTCACAAGCAGCCTAGAAAAGTCACAGAACAATTGGTTACTTAAAATGATGTTGAATGTTTCGCTATGGTTCTCACAACTGATCATATGGGTTACTTGGGAGCTTAAGCACAACTTAATATTGATTAATGTTCAAATATTGACCTACTAAAATGCTAATGCAGTAAACATAGTCTAGCCTTTTGAGCTTCATGAATCCTCATGCTATACTTGTGGAATATGAGATGTACTCACGCTTGTTTATATTTCTCTTTGGATGAAAATCTCTGATGGGTAACAGTTGAAGGTAGCTATGAGGACTATCCGGAGAACTTTTAGGCCTGTGCTTCACCAGTCAACCTTCCCTGTATGAGGGCCGAGAGAGTTGTCTTCTTTATATTCTGCTGTTATACTAGACTCTGTGATATATGACTACGTTTGTTTTAAACACTGCAATAATGATATGTAATTTGTGACTTTATGTGTGTGATTGATCTCTAGACACACATGAGTTTATGCATTCAATTTCATCATTGAAATTGGGTGTCACATATGACTAATAGTAGTGTTTTATTACAACATATAAAAACACTTAGGGCCGTTTGGATCCCATCATTTTGGAGAAATTGAAATCAACAAAATGGATTAGGCTATTTGGCTTGGAATTTGATATTCCTTAATTTTTCCAAGCTCACAAATAAACCTATCTCAAATCATAGGGTGGGAGATGGAAATGATGTTCTACAGATAAGTATGCTATAATTCTATTCTCCAACTTGTAGCACACTCTTCAACTCACTTCCCTACAACAGAAATACAACATAGTATGTCTTTTGTATGCCTAACAATAAATATATAATATAATCTATATACAACAATATTAGCTTAATTAATCAATACCTAAATTGTAATTATTAGAATAAATTTAATTTTGAGGATCCGAACGGGCTCTAAGAAATTTCCACCATTTTGGTAGCCACGGCACACTCCGAGAGGATCACTTTACTTACAATGTTATTATTCGCAAGAAATTAAACTAGTGCTGTCCTGTATGCAAGTAGCAATAACGAAGGCCGGCGCCGTTGTCTGCATTCCGTCCGTGTCCATGTCCGTATTATTATGTGGCACGCAAATCAATCTTAGCTGCAACCGCGTATCTCACTTTGCATTTGCAACTTGTTACTTAAACACTACAGATATCCGACTTTGTTCAAATAAATCATGCATTACCTTAAATAACAAAAATACTGCTCTCTCCATTCTAAATCATAAGATGTTTGACTTTTTTGACTCCAAATTTGACTACTCCAAATTATAAGACGTAAGACGTTTCATCATTTTATGCAAATATATAGTTAAATTTAAGTTATTTTTGAAGAACTTTTACTAATAAACTAAGCCACCACAAACGAAGTGATGTTTTGTAGAAATTTTAAAATAAGACAAGTGGTCAAATTTGGTGTTAAAAAAGTTAAACTGTCTTGTAATTTGAGATGGATTGAATGAGAGACAAGAAATTGATGATAGCCCTCTTGCAATAACGTCTCGTTTGTCGCTATTGCGTAGATACGTACGGATATGTTTTATTTCTTGTCTCAACCAATGTAAATCTGATGATGCAGGCCGAGAGATCGTCTCTTTCATCGAAACTCTGTCGAGAGCAGATAGATAGATAGATGTTTTAATTAAAAAAGAACATGTTGGAGCAAATAATACGTAGATGAATATGATAATCCTCTACAGTAGTAGTTAATTCATTCATTGATATAATTGGCACAAGCAACCTAAGGAGGGGACGTGACGTGAGGATGCTACACGGCATTGCTCTAATTAAGGTCGTAGGGTACTAAAGAAAATACTGTAGGAATTAATTATTGTGTTGACACATCATTGTTTAAATATACGGATATTATCTATGTATGTAGAAAAAAGAAATAGTCAGGGAACGGTTAGACTGGTGTTAATTAAAGTAACAATTTAGAAGCCGTTCAAACTATTACTTATTTTTTCTAAAATTGTTGAACTCGTTTTGTTTATTTTCTCTGATATATATTTTTAATTCAATTAATTAGAATTTTAGGTCGACTCTCTCGTCAAAACTGCCGAGAAAAAAAAAATAAATATTTGAAGAGGCCCTGTTGGTACGGTATTCCTTCCATACCTGTGCAAACGTATTGTACACGAAACCATATATTCTTTTTCTATACACAAAATAAATTACAAAACAGCTACAACTCTGACGTCCGATATATCTCAGGCTAGGTAGTTAGGTTGCAGAAATATTTATAAATCGTGCAAATGGATTTATCTTCTTGTTAAAAAAATAAACTCACTTGAAAATATGAACTTGATCAAATTTATATATTTTTGGCGTTTTTTCCTATTTCATTGGATTCTGGGAAGATATCTGTAAGACTAGCCAGCAGGCTACCAAAATGAACTAGCCTAGAAAACCGATTACTATGTGCGGTTCAGACTGTCTTTACAAATATTTCTAAATTTCCTTTCGGTTAGAATAGAAGAGTTTCAAAAACCTGTCTTTCAAAACAGTTTAGACCCCTCTAAAATCATTACAAGTGACTATATGTTGAACCCGTTTAACCCACTACAATAATGGGCTCAATTTACACCGTCAACATATGTATAGTTACAAGCAGTCGATATATATTTTCTGTTACCAGCTAGCCACACTGTATATATTGGAGTAGTTGCCAGTTTTGGTATGCTTCCTAACAACTTGCATCTTGTTTTGAAAAATACTATCTTCATCCACAAAAGAATGCAACTGTGATATCTGTTTATGCTAAAGTAGCTCACGTTTGACTAAGTTTAGAGTGATAATATTTATATTTATGTCCCTAAATTGGTTTATTATGAACATGTATTTCATAATGAAACTAATGAGGTGCGTAAATGTTAATAGTTTTCTATATAATTCTGATCAAACTTAGAAGCATTTGATTTTTTAAATAAGAATTCCATTTATTTTTTTTGCATGGAGGGAGTATAGAGGAAATTCCATGTGAGCCATTGTAAAAGATTGCAATTTCTTGTGAGCCACTGAAAAATTCCAATGGACTTTAGCGTCACTTCTCCAAATTTTTGTTGCCCTCCATGCCACTGCTGTCAGATTGGGTTCTAATGGTGCTAAAACACAGGTGTGCAAAAACAAAAATACCCTTAGTTCTAAGTATGCCATTGATATTTTTGAGCATCTTAACGACTTCAAATGAAAAAAAACCTAAAACTAAAAATTTGTAGATCTCGTCAAGATCTATAATTTTTATATAAAAATTATTTTCATTTAATTCTGGTTAATATATATCTTAGAAAAATCATATATTTTTATGGCATTCAATGAAGATAACTTTTTTTATAAAAATTACAGATCTCGACGAGATCTATGACTTTTTAGTTTCGAGTTTTTCCATTTGAAGTCATTGAAATGCTCAAATACATTAACAACATATTGACACCTAAGAGTATTTTTGACTTTTTACACCAATGGTTTGATACCATTAGAGCCCAATCTAATGGCAGTGGCCTGAAGGACAAAAAATATTTGGAGGAATAGTGCTGAAGTGCACTGAACTTTTATAGTGGTTCTCCCTCGTAATAAACATACGCCAGCGGTTCACTTGCAGTACTGTTTGTTTTTTTCTAGTAGAGTGTTGTCCTTTTACCCGACACCATCTGCTCCTGGGCTCCTGTTGGCTGGAACGTGTGCAACTCCACGCCAGGAGTTCCGAACAATTTCCTATACAGTGATTCTTGGGTGGTTGATAATAAGGAAAATAATATTTTGTACTTGATTCGTGGTGACTGCTTGGGAGTTGGAACATTATCTATGGTATGATATAGTAGCGCTGTGAGCATATATTTATTAAGACAAATTAATAAGTTTACGCTAGCTTTAGCTTCGACATCACCAACCTCTTGTTCGAAAACAATGGAATTTGTTTTTGCACTGCACTAGGAGGAGCCGCAACTTATTTTTTTTCTTAGTTTCTATCTAATTCTAATGTGAGCGACCCAGCAATACAATGTTAATGTTTCTTGCAGTCGCTAGCTAGCGCTCCGACGAACGCTTCAATCGTTGAGATTCCATTCGGGCCGGGTAAGCAAAATAACTAATAATCTCTTGTCTACACATAAAAAGATTATAGCAATGTTAATGTCCCTTGCATTTGAGCAGGTTCATTATTTGTATAATTTTATTTAGTTGACTGAGAGTGGAAACCACTACTCATTATCTTGCACGCCAGGGATTGGTGTTGTTTTGTGTTTATTAATTATCGCAAAAAAAAAGTTTGGTGTTTAGTTGAAAGTTGATGATAGCGCTGTTGCAACGTCTCGGTAGTAGGTAGTAGTATGGATAAGCATGCATGTGGTTTTACTGGTAGGTAACCCCGCGTGCGAAGTTCAAATAAAGGCTGCCTTATAGGGGCATTTTAGTTGATATTTGATCATTTAATTTGAAGGCAATGTGCATCTGCATCGATCTCTCGGTTCATATGCTGGAAGCTTCGAGTCCTTATATTATAGTAAAAAGGAAAGTCTGTAGTCCACGTTATGCTCCGAGACGATCACTCTAACTACTCCTTCTATACTCATAAAGAAAGTCATTTTTAACAAGGTTTGAGTCAAACATTCAGAATATAAATCATAAAGAACTTTTAAATTTTTGAATTTGAAAATATAAAAACTATATGAATAGATTTGTCTTAAAAAATACTTTTATAAAAATATACATATACCATTTTTTAATAAATATTTTTATAAAATCAAGGAGTCAAAATTAGATTTTGGAGACCGTATTGTTGTTCTCAATGATTTCCTTTATAGGTATGGAGGGAGTACATTGTTATATATTATTCGCAAGAAATTAAACTAGTGATGTCCTATATCTCTACAACTAAAAATTATGGAAAGGACCCATCTACCACACCCATGGTGAAGCCACAACTCCCATCCCTTTTAGCCATGATAGGCTATCCCATCAACCTAGACCCCACTCACCCATGCATGCAAAATTGTTTTAGCGAATTTAAAAAAGTCATAACTTTAAACCGAAGATATAAATTAAATTCCGATTGCACCATTAAATTTCTGTCACACCCAAATTTAAGGATAAATTTGAGTACAATAATCTCATGTGCGCCCCAGGAATAGTCGCGCACACAAGTCGGCAAATTACAAATGTATCATCACAAGTGTCTTACATAACGTTTATTACAACACAAATATCAAAGTCTGCAACGAGCGGAAACTATAACTCATAACTAGCTTTGATATGATAGCTTCAACACAGGGACGAACGACTGGGGGAACGCCAACCTAGAAGTCCTCCGGGAATTCCTCGTAGAAGCTTTCATCTGTTACCCATCCGGGATTTTGTTCAAAAAGAAATATAAAGACAAGCGTGAGTACATCTCGTACTCCGCAAGCATAACATAGGATTTTATGCGGATCAAAAAGTTCAGACACTGGCTACTGCAGTTAGCATTTTAATTGGTCAATGTTTTAATCCTATTTAATCTTCAATTATGCTTAAGTTCCCGATTAGCCCAATTGAGTACATGATAATAACACCGTTAACCTTCACAGCTAACGCCATCACCATCACGGTTAAACCACATTAATCATCACGATCAATGCGACAGATTTTCATAAGTCATTTCCCCATAACCATCCACACCCAACTATTCCATAAGGGTCCAAGGCCGCTCATGTCCGAGAGCACGGCTAGTATACCAGTTTGATCAAACTCTGCGCAGAGATGTGCACTTTTCCCTCAAGTTGTGTTACCCATATGCCCGGGGTTTGCAAGACCCACTAACACTGCCAAGGTGAGCGGGCAAGGAACACTATGAAGCCTTCCATAGATCACGTCTAACCAGTTAGGGCCGCGAGGTTTCCTCGGCAGGCAGATATAGAGGACCCCCTTTCCTATGGCACATTTCCATCACGGCTATACACATAGGAACAGAAGCAGTTCTATACCCAAAGTGGCAAGCCCCTCTTGCGCCCTTTCGGGTAACCTCTAACCAGCTAGATGAGGACCTATTACTGAGCTAAAGTTAGAGCCATATAACCATCACGGTTGCACTGTATGTCCCGGATGGTCGCTTACAGAGAAGTCCTTACGGATGGTCTAGGTCAATCTGACCGAAGTCAATTGCACCATAGCCCTTTTTCCCAACATTTATCATCATATTCATTAAAGTCAGAGTGATAGTAAAGTCTCAATTAATTAAAGCACTAGCAAAGCTACCCACATGCATTCTACCCATAGGTGTCATAAATATATAGTCAGGTAGCTAGGATGTCCTTAGGGTTATCAAAATTAGACACATGCAGATGCGTAATTAATTAAGTGAATAGGTGTACAAGGGAAACCCATGTTATACTTGCCTTCGGTGAAGGGGAACTGCTGCTGGTCCTGCTGCTCCTCGGAGTAAAAGGGATCACCCACGGACACGTCACCGTCTGCGCTCGATTGGTACCACACAACAACACGCATCCAGGTTCATTCATACAAGCAAACAATCATTTAATTAGAACCTATGTTACGCTACGATCACATAGATACGAAGATCACGAAAATCGGAGCTAAAACGACCAAGTTACGAATTTACGGTGATTTCCTATAGGCATTTAAATAACTAAACCTAACCCTGAAAATAAAATATTGCAAACTACAGAAACAGTAGTACTAACATATAGAGAATTTAAATACGAATCTAACGCAATTCGAACGGGTCAAATCGGAGCTATAACGAATATTTTATGGCCAAAACAAGTTCAGTGGTAATTCTATAATTTCCGGAAAACGTATTTTGACCTAACCGACGGATAATACGCTTTCTAAAAGACAAAGCGTAATTTACGAAATGCGCTAAGGACTGCGGGCGCAAATACTAAATTCCAGGGGGTTTCTTTAACAAAACTACCCCCGAAAGGGTACGGGCTCTTCTCGGTCATCCGATTGGAGATGGACGCGTGAGATTAAAAGAAAGAAACAGAGGGAGAGAGGAGATGGCGCGCCGGCCGGAGAGGAGGGAGGGCGCGGCAGCGCCGCCATGGCCGCGGCGAGCAAGCTCGCCAGAGAAGCTCGCGCAGGCGCTTCGGAGCTCGGTTTCGCGAACCGAAAACTCCTAGAGAGAGAGGAGGGCGAGGGGAATGCGTCCCCAGCCTCGGAATGGCCCGAAAGCTCCCACGCAAGGCGACCGACGGAGCCACCATTGATGGCACCTTCGAAGCTCGCGGGAACGACCCTAGGGAGCACCACATCGGTCGAGAGAAGGCCGAAGAAGGAGAGGATGACGAGGCACGCTCACCGACGCGAAGGAAGACGAAGACGGCTCGGAGCAGCGGCTTCGCGCGGAGGTCGCGGCGTCCCGGCGGTGGTTCTCTCTGCGCGCGCACGGATGGGAGCAGAAGCGAGGAGAGGGGAACTGGGCAGGAGAAGGAGGCGCGCGGCTCTCTGCCCACTTCTTATCCGAGCGCGGAGTAGAGGAGAGGATCGTGGGGGAGCGGGGCGCGGCTTGGCGGTTGAGCTGAGAGAGAGAGAGAGAGAGGGGAAATCGGGGTGGACGGTTGGGGAAGGAGATGCTGACAGGCGGACCCGGGCTGTCAGCGGGGGAGAAGAGAGGGGAAGGGGAAGCCGGCCAGCGACTGGCTGAGCCGCGGCCCAGGAAGGGGGCGCGGGGGGGGGGACAGCTGGGCCTAAAGGCCGAAAGGAGAAAGGGGGAGGGGATTCCATTCTCTTTTTTTAAACATATTTTCCAAATGCATTTCTTTTTCTTCAAATATTTTCTTGGACAAGATATTTTGGTTTTTAAAACAATCATCACATAAAAGAAATGCATCAGCATGTATGCAACAAAATATTTCTCTAAACTTATATTAAATTTTAATTTCCCCAAATTTATTTATTTTCCTATATTGAAAATTCTCACTAAATAATTCATTAAATTCAATTCATCTATTTTAAATAAATAAAATTTTTTTGGGTGTTACAATTTCTCATAACAAATCCTTCAAAACAAGATCACACATGGATTATATTTAGATAAAATTTTATTAATGAATATTTATCTCTACAACTAAAAATTATGGAGAGGACTCATACACAACTTAAATCCTTTTGGTGGTCTTTTTTACTGCACGATGACACGCTATCCCATCAACCTAGGCCCCACTCACCTATCCATGCAAAATTGTTTTAGCAAATTAAAAAAGTCATAACTAGAAACTAGAGATATAAATTAAATTCTGATTGCACCATTAAATTTCTTATAACAAATCCATCAAAACAAAATCACACATGGATATATTTAGATAAAATTTTATTAATGAATATTTATCTTATAAAGATAAAATATTTTCTTTTATTAAGTAAAAACAATATTCTAGGTTTAATAGACAATGTTCTGTCTTTGTAAAAAAAATGTTATCGATTTAGAAGAATAGTATTTTGGTTTTAGGTTTATAAAACTGATATTACAATATACATAAAAATACATAAATACATGACATAGATAAAAAATAATAAAAAAATTTAGAGTAAAAAGCATAGGAAAAAAATAAAAACACAAAATGGAGAAAAATTTCAAATAATGTCAAAGGGTTACTTTTCAAATATCATAAATATATCTACAGAACATTAATATTACTAAATACATCATAAAATATTATTAAATATATTATAGAACATCATATCTATTATAGATTACATGTATACCAAGTGAACACCGTAAGAAACATTATAGAATATCACATATATACTATGATATTCATAGAACTTTGGATTTCCCCACAATGAAGGATGGGCGAAGGCAAGATGGAGGACGAGGTGGGGCCGACAAACCTTCGGTGCACCTAAGCCGAAGAACCTTCGGCATGCCTAAGCCGAGGAACCTTCGACACCTCCACGCCAAAGGTTCTGCGGCCGAATGGAAGATTCAAGCATTGTCGAGCTAGATGCCCTTGGCAAGGAGCGCGTGAGGAACTCGTGGCATGAAATTACCTAAGTGACTTGTGGTGAGTAGACTGTAACATAGGGATATGCTGGGATATTCCCCCACCGTCACGGAGCATTTTTGTAATATTCTTAGGTCGGTTTCCGAGCCCTATATAAAGGGAATGAAACCACATTTAAAGAGAGAGAGAGCATTTACTATTCCCTCCTACTGTCAAGCTCACTGATCGTGATTACTAAGCCTCTCGCTATAGCACGTGAGAAGGCTCAGTATGCATCGTGTTGCTGGGGAGTGCAGTGCGTATTTTTCCAACATTGGCGCCCACCGTGGGGCTTGAAGGATCACTTGCGATGGCTGTAACACCCCAAAATTTGCAATTTTCCAAAATAGGATAAATTATTAAATTGTGTATTTTTGTGCCCATGAAATATAGAAAAAATAATATTTTTATTTTGATTAAAATTTACTATAGGAGTTAACAACTTGTTTGAGCATGCATGCCTTTGCATTGGATTTATTGTGATGAGTGGTTTTTGCTAAAGATTGAAAGGGAATTCAAATTTGGTTTTGAAAATGTTTTGGAATAGGTTTGTTTTTAAAAGAAAAGAGAAACAGAAAAAGAGAAAGACTCTCCCTCTCTGGTCTTGGTCCGAAGGCCCAATTATTTTTTTCCCCACGGCCTGCTCCCTTCCTCCCCTTCTTTTCTCCCCCGCATGGCCCAGGAACTCGCCCAGCCCACTGCCGAACCAGCCCAGCAGCTGAGCGTCAGCGCCCTCCCCTCTCTTCTTTTCACTGACGAGCGGGTCCCGCGCCCCGTTTAACTGCCAGGTGGGGCCCACCTGTCGGATCCGTGTCCCACCTCGTAACCGAGCTGGACTCGGTGGAGTTTTTGCACCGGCCACGCGCGATCCTCGCGGCTGACTTGTTTCGCACGCCGTGGAGGCTTTAAATGGCGGCCTCCGCTCCGCCGCAGTCCCCCTACCCAATCCCAGCGCCAAGCATCGCCTTGTTCTCGCTGAAAAGCGCCGCCAAGATCTCCGACGAAAGCAATCCGCCGCTGCGACGCATCTTAGCCTCTAAGAGTACTCCACCGAGCTTCTTATCGTGCTTGCGACTCCGCCAACTCTTCTCTCTCGTGATTTCATGCTCTCTATGCTCCGTGCGACCTCGCCGAACTTCTTACAGAGCCGCCATCTACCCCTTGTCGTCGCAAGCCTGAGTCGGATTCCCTCGGTTCCAATCTTGGCCTCACGTGAGTTCGCACCAAGCTCCTAAGTGTTCTGGTGCTTTCGGTTTAGTCTCTCGTGCCCTAAATCGCCCAAACCGTGAGCTCCGGCCATCACCGGTCATGGCGCCGCCGCGGGCCCTTCCAGCTCCGGCCAGCCAGCTCCCTTCCCTCCCCGGCGATCTAATCTCAGCCTTTGTTTCGAGATCCAACGACCACGGTGGAAGGATACCCCTTCGGCCATCAATTTTGCAGAAAACCCTCCGAATTATTTAATGTATAAACCCGCCGTCCTTTGCGCTTTTTACAAAATACGTTTTCTAGTTCCGAAAGCGTAATCCCGTCCGCTCAGATTCAAAATACGTTTTCAGGAAATTACAAGTTTGCCACTGGTTTTATATTGCTCATAAAATATTCATTTTAACTCCGTTTTGATCCGTTCAAATTGCGTTAGATTTGTAATCAGAAGACCTACATGTTAGTCTCACTGTTTTACAAGTTTACAACTTTTCATTTTCGTGATCCTATTTAATTAATTATTTTATTAAAGGAAATCTTAGAAAATTCATATCTTTTTCGTTATATCTCCGATTTTCGTGATCTTTACGTCTGTGTGATCGTAGAGCGATGTAGATTCGTTTTACAAACTTTTCATCTTTATTTTCTACTGTTGGTGTATTGTTCTAATTGTAGGTTTGTTTGCTTTCTATGATTGCCTCTAGATGATTGTTGTTGATGTGATGACTGAGTTTAGATGGTGAGCTTTTACGTGGTGATCAAGAAGCAGTTTGTGGAAGGTTTGGAACTAAAAGAAGGATCTAAGTTTCAAGACAAGAATAGCATGGGATCATCCTTGTTTCTTAACAACTTTAATCACACAGTTCATAATGCATGTGTCTCTTTGTTAAGGATTTCCTTGTATTGATCTTATACCTTGTCACCTATGGTTTTGCATTGGGTAGCTTATGCTAGTGCTTAACTAAACCATGATCTTGTAATTTGATTAAAGGAATATGCAATAAACACTAAAAGATGACTTTTTAGCAACTTTGGAAAAGAGGGCTGGAGCATTGGGCTATCTTATGGTGCTCTAGTTTCTCTCCATAAAGACTTATCTGTATGTGACCATCCGGGACATACAGTAAAACTGTGAGGGCTACATGGCTCTGGCTTTAGCTCAATATGAGGACCTTTTCTAGCTTGTTAGTGGTTACCCTTGTGGCGCAAATGGGGAATAGCAGACCGTGGATTCCTGCAGGTGAATCACATGGACTGACTAACGAAACCATGCGGCCCTAACTTGTTAGACGAACCTTTGAAAGGCTTCATAGTGAACCCTGCCGGTCTTCCTTGGTAGTGGGCTAAGAGGTCGACGGGCCTCGGGCGAAAGGGTAAATCATGACTCACAGTGAAAGTGTACAACCTCTGCAGAGTGTAAAACTGATATATGAGCCGTGCTCATGGTCACGAGCAGCCTTGGACCAATACAGAATAAATGATCACTAATGGCAAATCATTAATGTTATTATTGTTAATATGTTGTTTATGCTATTCTTTATTCACTTTACTTGATCATGAGTTTGCTTCGGAACTTGACAACTTGATGCTACTCATATGCTAAAATTGTGACAACTAAAAGCTACATGCAGTTAAACTAGTGTCTAGCCTTTGAGCCTCATGAACCCTATGTTATTCTTGGTGAGTACGAGATGTACTTACGCTTGCCTTTTACATTTTATTTGGATAAAAATCCCGGATGGGTACCAGATTGCTAGTCTGGAGAAGAGTTTAGGCTTGTGCTCAACCAGTCAGTTGTCCCTATGGATTTGGAGCTTTCGCCTGAAGAACGGAGTGTCTTTCTGCTGTTTGCTATCTAAGGTTATATCTTTATATTAAGTTTGTTATATATAAGCATTGACTATTGATATTACCCTTATTTGTGGCTATATGTGAGATTTGACTTCCTGGGCTCACATATGGTGTGTATCTGGTTTTGTTCTTAAAACCGGGTGCTACAAAGTGATATTAGAGCAATGCTGACTATAGGACACAAGCCTAGATAGTAATGGTCGTTTTAGTCATCTTTGCTTCACTACATTCATGCTTACTATCTCACCCTTGCTATTTGCTAAAATTCTTATGCTTCTATCATCTAATTCTATTATAAAATTATTGCTTCTATTCTAACTCCCTCTTGGTCTAATTCCATAGATGGTTCGTAACGAAAAGATTGCTCGCAGCAACCCTGGAAGACCATGCTTGACCTGGGGTATCTATGGCTTAACGGAACCAGAGTATGAGGAAGCTCGCCCTGTGCCATCAAGACATACTTGTTGGCGGAAGGAGTACTTTACTTCACCCTCAGCTTGTGCGTATATTACAAGACCACTATCCTGAACAGCAAGCCAAGGTGGAATATAAGTGCACTAAGTGGACTCATCCCAAGTATGAGAGCCATTGGAGCACGGAAGCACACATCACAAGGTGGAATGAGTTTACCGGTTCACGCGTGGTGGAATCCATTCATTCGTCTCTCAGTGACCGTTTCAGTAAGCATGCTAGCATATCTGATGCTGCCCATCAAGCTCTCTGGCATATCATGGAAAGCACTATGAAGAGAGGAAGAATGACAAACAAAAGTATCTTCCTCATCATCCACCGGGCACTTTGCAATGTGTGATGGCTGACCCCTAGTTGGAGCAGAATGAACAACTAAAGGAGATGGATTTGACTATCCAAGTCATGCATCAAAAGCTAGAAGACAGTCAACTGGAATTGGCGGAAGTAAGGCAACACTATGAGGAAGCCCTGGATGAGATTGATGAGTGGTGAAGTCGTGGTGGATTACCTAAGATCAATGAGGTGGAGGACATACCTCGCTTAACTCCACGCAAGAGATGTTACCCTGGATGTCGCTGCAGTCACACCGTGTTTAAGAAGTAGGAAGTCCCCCTTTGTAATAAACGTTAGTAGCGAAAGCTGAGTCAAATATGTGTGCTCTGTGAACCTTTAATGTTGATTGGGTTGTCTTAGTGCTTATGCTTGAGTTGGATTTTTGTAATGAGTGCAATGATCTTGTGGGTTTCTCCACACTTTCATTTAGTTTATAGGTCTAAGATATAAGGACTAGTGAATAAATAGTTGGGTTTTAGTTTCTCTTGTTTCTCTATCCTGTCTTTTGGAAGCAACTTATCTTCTTTAGTTTAAATCTCAACTCTCGGAGGACCATAAAATCATGTGAAAATTCTGGATGATAGAAGACTTCAAGATCCTTCCCTGACCACAAGAATCACCCTCATAGCTGTTATGGTTTGGGAATTATGAAAATCACAAGATGGTACAGTTGAGCTGTCAGGAATCTGGACCAGTTTCAGTTGCCTACTGTTTTGGACAAATGTAACTCCGGAATTTGGGAAAAGGTTCTACAATAATTTTTAGGTCTTTTGATAAGCTTTCCAACAATGCAAACTGCAACTTTATCGGATTAATAGAACTTGACTTATGACATCTACAAGTTGCTGTTGCTGCACAGTTCAAAATCTGGACAGTTCTAGTTAGCTCCTACTTTACAGCCAACTTAGCATCAGAATCTAGAAAAGTGTGATATACAGAAGTTGTGGAGGACTTCATAAGCTTTTCAACCATGTAAGACTCGTCCTGATATGATCTAAGTAACTCGAGATATGACTTCTGCAAGTTGCTGCACCGATGCTGAGACATTGTCGGGATGGATGTCATGTATGGTTGTTTTACCTAGGTTTAAAGACAGAAACTAAGGAAGCCTTCTATATGAAAGTTGTAGGGATTTTGATAAGGTTTCTAATGGTATAAGCTAAGATCTTATTGGGTGAACAGAAAAGGAGTTATGCCCATTTTACTGCGCTGGTGTTTTCATATCGTGAGGAATTTCAGATCACTTGTACATATCTGATACACATGAGTTTCTCTTCGGTATTAGAAGATCTGATGATAAGAAACCCACTTGAAAGATGGACTAAACTACCCATTTAAGCCCCTAGTTACCTTTTCTAAGGGGGGTAGTCTTATCAAAGGAGTTACAAGGGGAAGTGTTGGTTAATGATGGATCATCAATAAGGACCTCAAGTGTTTGGTAAATTTGGTTTTTGATGCAAGAAATAGTTCCATTGAAGTGTGCTAATGTGGATGGAGATATAGGTCATTGCTGGTACTCATAGCTTGGAAGTGGTGCTTATGAGAATCAGGTGACACCAAAGTCTACGAAGTTATACATGGGATGTGAGAGCAAAGCAATTCAACTATGATAGAGGTACCAATAGTTGGAACTTAGTGATGAAACCCACTCCGGATCATGAGACATGGTACAATGAATTTAAAAGACTATATGATGTGTAGCATCTAAGACGGAATGTGAGAGCTAGTCCAAACTGTCCCCCGACCTATCTCATCTTAAGGGGGGGTAGTACCTTGATATGATAGATTAATGCCCTTTCAATTCACCATGAAGTAAGAAGTGTCTCTGGAGATATCCCATGATTATAATCATCTATCCTGGCTCAAGTTAGTGAAAATGGTCACTTGACAACTCAGGAAGTGGACAAGCTACATCTAATGTTGATTCCACGGAGACTCAAAAGACTTCATTACTAAATGGAGCATGACCAGTATGTTCTAGTCGATGGAAGTTCTCATCTAGGAGATGTCATCTTTAATTATGGACTTAAGAAAGTTAAAGATGCAAGAGTTGGAAACCACCAAAGGAAACTGAATGAGACTTAGAGTTTTATAGATATGGCAAGAGGCTATCATAGGTTTGCTGGGGCCAATGTGATCCTGACATAAGAGTGAATAAGAGATTGACTTGGAATGATAAAATTCTATCAATGGTTCACTGAAGGTGTTATAAAGGTCAACATATAGGGTTCTTCTATTCCATCAAGACCTTAGATGTGCTCCATAGAAGAAAAGTAGTGGCTTGTGCATAAGTCAGCTAAGTGGGTTGGATTAACTGACGGGTGATTTGGAGGTATCCATAGTGGAGCATGGAGGTACCGTCTTCTTGGGTCTAAGGAGTGATATCTGTGTAGAACGTAAGAAACTAAAGGGCATCTTTAGGAAGTTGGATTTGAGCTAGTCACATTGTCGATGGATTCGAGTGAATCAAGTGTTATGGTTCGAAAAAAATGTTATCACTTGAAGGAGAAAAAGACTTTGCGAATGCTCAGAGCATAAAGATTGTGCTAGAGGAGTCCAAATGACACTAAAATTTGAAGGGTTGAGTGTTGAACTGGGTGATGTCACTAGTACTGCCAAATGAGCTCTACTAATTACTCACTTGGGAACCACAGGAACTGCAAAGATTACTTAGAAGATACGTTGTGAGCTTGTGTATGGCAGTATGGTACAAAGAGTTTCCCGTATGCGAAGTTTTCTTAGAACAACAGTTAGTAGAGGAGCCTTCAATGGGAGCTGTTGATGCAAAAGTAGATCTGCAAACACAAAGGGCTAATACCCAGTTTAAACGTTAAGGCCTGCCAGCCGATTTGACCTTACTATCGGCAAAGGTGATAACTCGAATACTTTAGTCCTGACAACAGCGATGCGCCCGGATGTCACGACCAAGAGGTATTCACGCAGAACTTGAGAGTACGCCGAGGTTAAGTCGACAAATTCCTAAGAACTCGTAGTAAAAAGGAAAAGTATGACGAAGTCGTCAAAAAAGTAGATGTTGGAATATGAGTAAAAACTTGTGTTTGATTGATTGATTTCTCTGTATTATTACAAGGCCCTAGGGTCTACATTTATACCCTGCTCAAAGAGCTACAATTAGACACAACTAGGACTCGAATTTCAAATTAAACAGAATCTGTATACAAAACGAATTTAAACAACTAAGGAAAACATAAAACTATCCCCTCGTAACCGACCAGGACACCCCCATGGATCAATCGGCAACTCCCGCAGAGCCATCGGCAATCTTCCTGTTATCGTCATCGGCAGACATTGATATCGGTCATCGGTTAGGAACGCACCACCACTCCTGGACTTAGTCATACCCAATCATCCCTTCATCGGCAACCTTCTTCATCGGCAACTCTTCTGCAATCTAGCTACCGTTGCTCCACCTGCCGATCCTGTATTTCTACTGGTCCCTCTGCACGTGTCCAAAAACGGTGTCAACACATGTCCCCCAGTTTCGGAGTATGAAATCCTTAATGCTCCGAAATTCTCTGCATTAATGACGCCCTTCCGTAGTTAACTCTCTTAATTTGGCAACTGACCATTAAAGCCGAACAACCCCGGACCGATTCTCTCGCAGATTCCTAGAATTTCTCAACCTCCCAAATGGACATCTCCACTTTAATCGCTCATCGGTAATATTACCGTTACAATGCGCTGCCAATGGATCGACCAGGAAATCCCGCACAGTAAAATATCTCTAGATTATGACTGCTCAGGTCAAATCATCTGCACAATCCCTTGATTACCGTGCGAACAGTTACCATATCCACCTGAGTACCCTCGGATTCCACGGATACTGCGAAGAGATAAGTCAGATTTACCCTTGCCCGTTTTGTCCGATAAATAGTTCCTTCTCGGGTACTCCTTCTCCATCTCATCATTCTACAGCCCCAATTCTACTTTTCTGGCGGCGGCGCTGTTCGAGAGCTCCAAGAACTCCGATGAAGACCTTTCTCCACCAACCTCAAAGCTCTCGATCATCTTCCTCGCAAGGGAATGGCCATCAACTTCACTGTTCCCAAGGTCAGTTCATCACCCTACCTTTTGTATTTTTACCATACCCTTGTTCATCCGCCATTTATTTTACTGAACATCCCTCTTTTTTCTTTTGTTTTTCTCTTTACCCCAAAACCATTAGGATCTGTCCAATAAAATTGTCATCCCTACTGATCAGCCACACCTTCAATGTCTCGGTCCGTTAGGGAATCTAGATCCCACCGATCTAATCAATGCAGAAACAAACAGAATCCCCTTTAGAGCCGAGAATTTTTCTCTAGATCTGTGGAAGGATACCTTTCGTTCCTGGCCCAGTCCTACCGTAGGATGGAAGGATTGGTTCTTGAGAGTCAGCCATTCTAATGAGGTTCAGTGGGGTGAACGAAAATTGGACCAATGCATCAGGTTGTCTCTTGCCGATATGCATAGGAATGAGTCGCTGCTGATTGCTGCATCTTCTTTCTGGTCAGATACGCTTAATGCCTTTATCTTCGGCCACGGCCCTGCTTCTCCCACTCTTGCCGATGTGCTTGTGCTCACCGGCTTAGATGTATCCACTGCCGATAGTAGTCACCTATTTGACACTACGCCTAGTGCCAAAGTGGAAACCCGCTTTATCGGCGGCTGGTCTGGGTACATTCAGAAGTACTGTAAAACGGGGCCTGTCAACATAAAGGAGCAAACCACCTTTCTGAACATGTGGCTGGACAAATTCGTGTTCTGTGGTCGATCGGCAGAACCAACCTCTGTCTACTTATCGGCAGCAGAGAAATTAGCTAATGGTGGCCGATTTCCCCTCGGCCGATACCTGCTTGGCGCTGCCTACCACCTCCTTCATCAAGTAGCTAGAAAACTCCTACTCGGCCAATCCATCGGCAACTTAGGAGGCCCTTGGTGGTTCATCAATATGTGGCTCAGTCTCCATATGCACAAGCGTCTCAAGTTCAACCTCTTCGCACAACGCTTCCCTAGGGATATAGCCGAAGATTATGAATTGGATGAAGAAGAATCGGCAACTCGTCCTCCTCTGAACTTTGGCGAGGCCGTCATAGTTCTACCTGGCACAGGTGGCAATGCAGACCAGGTCAGCCAATTTTTCCAGACCCTGTACGAAGGCCTGACCAAAGAACCGCGAGCATGGATGCCTTACGAAGATCCAGACACCATGTTCCCTTTGGTTTTTCACCCGTTCAATGACGCTCTCAACAAGGACCACGACGTGATGATGGCACTGATCACTCCTAGGGCTATACCAGTAAACTTCTTTGGCAGTCGGAAAGCCTCCAACCAGACTTATGAGTTTTATAATCCATCGGCACTAGCCCGTCAACTAGCTTTCGGTCAGCTGCCGATTGCACTCTGTTATGCCGATGTGATAAAACCCAGGGAAACCATCACTAGTCTCCTCGAGTGGACCCGAGTAGCCCAACTGCCACCAAATACCGATGCAGATGCGGATCTATTAGAGTGGATTCCGGCCCTCTTCGTTACGCAGGCGTACAAACAATGGTGGGAAGAATGGAAGGAGCATTTATTCTGTAAATCGGTTCTTATGTATCGCGGCATGATTGATCCTCGGTTACAAAGTCCCTGACAATACCGTAAGTATCTTAATACCGATGTTTTAATTTCTTCACTATCCTTTTCAATCGGTAACCCTCTTTCTTTGTCACATGCATATTGACAACACACCACCATCGGTCAGCAGGAGCGGCAAGCCGATCGATCTTTTTCCATCAGGTCCAATCTCTTCGATCGGCAACAATGCTCCCACCTTGGCTGCTATAATGCATTGAGGTGTACGTCTCAAGAAAGTCACCACCAAGCAGACAAAAACATCTCCATCGGTAGCTGCCTCCGCCTTGGCACAAGCCTTCAAGGTAAATCCTTAAACTTTTTCATCCATACCGATTTCATTCTTTCATCTATTACACTTGTACTCACGAATTCCCATCGTTGTAACAGCATACCGGCGCATCGGCAAGGACCAGAAGCACAAGTGCTGATGCCCCCCAGTCCAGTCAAGCGAAAAGGAAAGGTTCCAAGAGCACCAGATCACAAGCAAAGCGCCAGAGGACAGCAATACCTTCTCCTCCCCCAGTGTCTCCAATCCCAGTGGAATGTTCTCCTTCCTCTCCAGAAGTCCAGATGCAACAAGCACCATCTCCTCCTCAGCTGCAAGAAGAAACCCACATAGAAGAACCCCAGCCAGAAGATACATCGACTGACATACACGAGCAAACTGCCGATCCAGCAAGTTCAATCATAGCATCGGTAGTTTCCTCTATTCAAACAAGTACTGCTCCTCCTCAAGGTAACATATCTTTTATGAAATTATTGTCGATGAACCTACTTTTCCTGTCTTATAATTACTTCTGTTAATCTTTCAGCTGACATAGTCCCATCGGCAACTCCAGCCGATCAGCCTGTGGTCCCATCAGCATCTTCTAGTCAGAGGCGAGAAATTGCCTTGAAACAAGTAAGTCACCCAATCTCTAACTGTATTATCTGTCAATACTTGTCCATAGAATAACTTACTTCATTTTCTTTTCAGGAACAGGACTCTCCTGACAGCTTGTTCTCCATTGCCATCGACATCTCTGAAGAAGAAGGCGAGAAAACAAGTTCTTCCCGAGCAGTTGGAATTACATCGGCAGAGATCAGGGCGAAGTTAGAAGAATTATCAGCCCTCCTCTATCAAGATACAACCCAACTGGTTGACGACTATGACCCGGCCAAGGCTTTGTTCAAAACTCTCAGAGGCCAAATTCCTACCGATGTTGAAGAAATTCTTTTTCAAGCTGCACATCTGGAGAGCCGTCAGTTGCAGTACCAGAGGGCTGCCCAACGCCTTGCCGATAGAGCTGCTCATGCCCAGCTCTCTGAGGAGATGATGAAGGTAAAACTTCTTGCCGATGAGAAACATAAGAGCATCGGCATCCTGACATCCTCAGGAGATGTATTGAAACAAAAGATTTCTGATCTATCGGCGAGAAGAGAAGTTCTGTTGGCAGAACTCAAACAGGTAGAAGAAGCCTTGTCCCAAGTCTGACAAGAAGAAACTCAACTGCCTGAGACAATCAAACTTCTTGAGCAAGAGCGAAATATCCAAGCCCGCACGGTGTTGACGGTCCTTAATGCTCACATTTAACTATCAACTAATCATGGAAAAGGACTTATATGCAACCAACACCTAGACTTAGGGTTTTATCTGACAGAATTCCATGAGTTTTGGTGTTTGTCTATTTCTGCAGGGGGTTATCAGGAAATACGGAGGAAAGGCCCACACGTCGGGTTTACATAGAGGTATTAACATGCTGCACAATTTTCTACCATCTAGAAGACTCCAGAAGCCACAGGAACGAAGCGGAGGCCGAGAGGACTCAGGGACAGGGCGCCCGCCCACTTCTAGAGTCCAATCAGGACACGTTTTGCGGATTATGCTCCACCGACCTAAAGGATCAAGGATAACCGTTCAATCAATGTCGGTTTGATCCAACGGCCCAGATTCATCTGAAAAGACTATATAAGCAAGGCCCCCTGGCCCCTGGAGATCATACCTCTTCTACAGAATCAAAGCTAGGGTTTCAATTCTTCATCCAAGTAGAGAGGATCCCTCTAGTTCTTCTAGTTCTACCTCTAGTTCTTCTAGTTCTAGTTCTAGTTCATCTAGTTCTAGTTCTAGTTCCTCTAGTTCTAGTTCTAGTTAGTTCTAGTTGTAATCTAGAAAATAGGGAGAGAAAAGAGGAGAGCGGAGGAGGAGGAGCCGGATCTGTCGAATCTTCCTCAACATTGTACTTTTGCAGCAACTGGTTCATTCTTTATCGTTCTCCAGGTTCTTCAATTCATAATTCCTGAGTTCTTTAATTACTTTTATTTACATTCAAGTTATTTATTGGATTCCCGCTTGCATCAAGTGCTCTAATCTTTGAAACATTAGAGTAGTAATTAATAGATTAGACATGGTGTTTAGTCTTGCAATTACCTGGAATTGCACCTAATCCTGCAGATTGTTGTGGTAGCCCTAGGGTAGTGACAGCCCTAACGGTCGACGTATTCCACCTCGTTCAGATCGGTGTTTGTAGGACCGTAGTCGGAGCTTCCTAGCCCCCTTCTCATCTCTTTCTGTGGTTAGTGTTCTGATGTCCCGAAATAGATAATCTTAAAGTAATTCTTGATTCTTAGATCAACTAGAGAACTCTCAGGAAACTTCCTCTCTTCCCACCAAAAATAATTATATAGTTATCCTTGGGCGATCTTGGATCTTAATTAGTACACTCACGTTCTCTGTGGAAAATCGATACTCTGGAATACTCCCGGGTGAAAGCTACATCGGTATCCGTGCGCTTGCGGATTTTTCTATTTGCGTTTAAAATACCCAACAAGCTTTCTGGCGCCGTTGCGGGGAACGGTAGCTGTGCTAGTTTCGAACCAAGTCGTCCGTGTATCCTTTTTCATTTCCTTTTTTACCACACTCACCTTATCATTTTCACCATACCACATGGATTTCACTCTAAGCATTAATGAGCATGGAATTTATTTCATAGCCACTTCATTTACTCCATGCTCATATGCATTATCTTCCCAATCCATTGGTGTTTCCAATATCACCACATTCGAGATCTCCAACCCCCTCATCCTTTCTATTTATAAAAACTTTAAAAGGGCGGTTGTCGATGCATATGTCTATATTAAATATTGTAGATCTCGTTGAGCTGATCTTGATATAGGTCAGCGTTGGAGGGGAAACCACTTCGCCGACATAAATTGATGGTTTCCCAAGGACAAGCTTAGTGTCCTAAAACAAGCACTTATCAGATTGTAACATGAGCTTTTAATTATTTGCAACATTACCTTGTGTGTTGAGCATATAAGGATAATTGTAAAAATATTCCTTCGGGTATTCTTCTCACTAACCTTTCCAGGATTGGAGCAAGAAGATCGGAAGAATGACAAGCACAGGGTATGTCCAACCAATCATCATACAACATTGAATTAAATTCATCCAAACTTGAATTTTGCAAAATTCAAGCTTGGGGGAGTACTTTACATAAAAACATCATTTGCCATGTTGCTATGTTGGTTGTCCCTACCTTTGAGACATGCTCAATTTGTTAAATACTAATCACACTACTTCATCTCCACTTGAGTAGATCTCTATAAATGCTCTCATGCTACCTTTATTTGCTTTAGTATATGTCTAGGTTTGGAGTAGTTTCATTTATCTCTTAATTAAGCATGGTGCTTAGTTAGGAATGTTGATCTTACTTCCAAGGGAGTTCAAATTAAGCATGATGCTTAGGTTAAAATACCCTCCTAAATCAAATTAGACATGGTGTCTAGGTTGATTTTTTGAGCCGATAGTATGCTATAGTAGATATTGGATATTTTGTTGGACTAACCCCTGCAGGAAAACTTTCAATATCGACCTGGGAAGTCCTGAGATAAACTCACATTGGAGACAAAGAGAGAGACACATGAAGGTTAACAATTTACACAAGGAAGACATAGCTCACAAGAGATGATCCATGGAGGGTGCCACAAACACGATGCACAACCGCTAAGAAAGGAAAGCTTCCACAAGGTCATATTGTACCATCACTCTTCAAGTAAGGTAACATCTTAAGGTACTTGACTATCAATTTTATAAGCTTCTCCTTGGTTTTGGCGTTCACATGAATAAAAGAGACAAACATGTATGATTTATAACTCTAGATTAACCAACCCAATCGATTCAACATGTTTAGTCCTTCCACCTTTGTGATCCCACACTCCTAATCATATGAGCTAAAATGTTGCACATTCAATCTCTGGAAGATATAAACAAAACATAAGTATATATAGATTATCTTTCCATTAGGTTGAGCGATCTGATCTGACAAATGTTTTAAATGCTACACTCATGATCTTATTATCCATCAACTTTGTCTTGCTCACTATGCTTAAGGTTAGAGAAGAACAAATACACTTTTGGTTCTGTTGGTGTTTTCCACCAACAGAGCCAATGCACTTGATCTCTGCCTTGTCTCCATGAGCAGGTACACTTCGAGCAAAATATGAAGGAGTTTTACAACTCCTAGACTCCACCAAGTGAAGAACCTAGATCTACGAGCACAAACACACTGGAGATACTGGACACTCAGGCAATCACTGCCCTGAGATGCTTAAGGACGTAACTTCTGGAGTAACCCCGTTGTGAAAGTAATTATTGACCTTCTGCCGGTCAAGAGAGGCAATCCAGGATGCCTCGTCATCCCAATCTCCATCGGCATGGTGGACTTCCCAGAAGCACTCTGCGACTTTGGCTCCAGCGTCAACATTATGCCCAGGCTTGCAGATCGGACACTAAGTTTCCCAAAGGGAATATTGAAGAACCTCTACGTCCGAGTTGGGAGGCCATTCATGAACACCTCGGGAGCTGTCATCCACGCTAGTGCTACCAAGATCAGTTTCTACATCAAGGGGAGAAAGGAGACGTTTTCCTTCAAGAACAAGACTACACAAATCTCAGAGCAATCCTGACATGAACCATGGAAGAAGACCAACAGAAGGAACAGAAACAAGAAAATGTGGACCGAGTCAGCTAAGATGGTCACTGCAGTTCAAGGAGGTCAAGATCGTCGACTTAAGTCACCGTTCCTGACAAAAAGGACGACCCAGTCACCTATCAGCTCCTATTCGGAACCATGCCCCTAAAACCGACATACATTCAGCTCCAGATGATTTTAAGGTTATTGACATGGGAGAAGACGAGTACAATCCACCCATCACCATTGGGAGACTGTTCCTAAACACCGTTAAAGCAACCACCTACATTAGAACCAGAGAAGTCCACATGCACTTCCCCTCTGAGAAGGTACGCTGCTATTTTACTGACCCTAACCATATAGTTGAAAACTCTAAGCAGGTCAGAACAAGAAGAAGACGACGCAACCGCAACCAGAGGACGCAAATTATCAAGGACATATGGGCGGACTATGAAGGAGAAGTGGTAAGGTCTGAAGGCATACAACTTGAACAGAACTGTCCTGAGGAGAACGTAGCACCGAGTCAGGTATGGAGAGAGAAAGATAGTTATACACAAAGAGGAGGCGCCACCGGAACCACCGACTACGCCATCCAGCGAATCCCAGGACGACTGAGAAAATGGAGAGTCCCGTTCGGAGGACTTAAACACTGAACACCTTGCCAAGAGGTAAACTTGGTAGTTATCCTTTTCATTTCAATTATTTAAAATAGTTTGCCTAGTTAATGAGGTTCATATCATCTTAAAAAGAAAATAAAAATGTTAAAAATAGTAAGCCCCATGTGAGTATGCTCATGGCATAAAACCCATAAGTACATTCACTGTGGTGGCGTAAAAATGAAATAAATATATTTCTGTCCTATAAAAATAAAATTATAAAAATAAATGATCCTACTAAGAGAGTAACATTTATTGAGGAGGCTCAACATGATAAAGGCTAGATACTTATGCTAACACTTAAGCAGTTCCACAAAGCTTTGTTGTCTATTTGAGCTCCACAGAATTCAAGGACCAAAGAAGACTAACAGACGGAGGACATCCTAATCGCTGTCACGGTGCTGCCAACATTCAAATACACCTCCGCCACCTGCTAGCTACATCAGGAGAAATTATGTCAAAATCCAGCTTGGGGGAGAGCACCCCCATTTATCCAGCTAAGTGTTCTACTCATGTTTATACTTTACTCAAATAATAAAAAGATGCATAATCATAAAAAACCCAAAAAAAGATTTTGTGCTTATATATATATATCTTTGCTTAGTTTGCTAAATAAATAAATAAATAAAGTCTGCTATGAACCCTCATGATAAGCTCTCACATGGAAATGATGAATAATTACTCTGCCATGACTAGTTATCAAAATTAAAATCTCTCTCAAGTTTAGACATAACTGTTATAATTTAAAGCTTCCTTTAAACCTGAACTTGTGGGAAGAGAACTTGATCTAAAGTCTAAGTCGGTAACGGATACGATATGGGAAGGTTGAGCTGCTGTTTTTCTGTTTCTAGAGATGCTAGAATTCTGGAGAATTTTATCTTTGAAAATCTTTAAAATGTTGCATGATGAGTTCCTGTATGATGAGAGTTTAAATTCCTACCACAGCCATATATACATGCTTGCTAGACTTTGAGCCACACATTTACTTTTTACTGCTTATGAGCATTGAGTGTGGTCAAGCTGTGTAGACCCTTAGGAGCTTGTCATGTGGTTAAATCAAGATTCACTTGCACATTCACTCACACATGCTGCTTCTACTCCGGAAGTATGCATCCACATATATCCATCCATTTCCATCTCCAGAACCACCCAAAAAAAATATTCAACTCCTAATCCGGGAGAGAATAGCCAAAAACATTCTCCTAATCCTATTTTTCCTAGTGAAATAAATGCTCGAGTTATCTTAGTTACTACCACTTGCTATATTATTTTAGGAAATGAGTGCTCTAAAAAAAAGTGAATACGAGGAAATAAAAAGGTGCAACTGCCCGGAACCTCGAAGAAAAGAAAAAGTGAGACGAGAGGTAAAAATGGACAAATGTCTGACAATAGAATTAGGGGTACAAGATACCCACCTGAAAAAAAGAAAATATAGAGCATCTCATTCTCCTCAAAAAGTTTCAAAAGAGCAAGAAAGGTATGTATCCCTCAAAAGAGCATAAGTAGAATTAGACTTTCACCATTGTTATCACCATCATTACCATGCACCATTCATTCGCCACACATGCACATCTTGATTTGCCTTATTGACTTGTTCTTCTGGATCCATGGTTTGACTATGCAATAAATGTCTTGTAAGTATGTATTAGCTGTCTCCCACCTATGAGCTCCAGATATCAAAAGCCTTATTAGAGTAGGGTGAGAGAGAAGGCAATGCCACTATGCCTCATACCAAAAATACCACATACTTTGAGAGAAGGCATACACCATTACTGCCTTGGTAAGGATACAGAAATACCACAAAAGAGAGATTAGAGAGAGTCATACAAGGAATCTCTGAGTTTTATTTGAAAATCTGCAAAAACTCCAGAGCTATAGTTGATCAAGAATAAGAGACATGGCGCTTGACTAGACCGTTCTATCTTTTAACTGCTCAAGACACAAGTTTAAATCTTAACAGTTTACCCTAACATAGAGATGAGATCTTGTTTGAACGCATGTGTAACTTTAAGGCATGAAACCACTGCAGAAACTCTTGAGTTCATCTTTGCTCAGGGACGAGCAAAGGTTAAGCTTGGGGGAGCTTGTTGACGGTCCTTAATGCTCACATTTAACTATCAACTAATCATGGAAAAGGACTTATATGCAACCAACACCTAGACTTATGGTTTTATCTGACAGAATTCAACGAGTTTTGGTGTTTATCTATTTCTGCAGGGGGTTATCAGGAAATACGGAGGAAAGGCCCACACGTCGGGTTTACATAGAGGTATTAACATGCTGCGTAATTTTTTACCATCTAGAAGACTCCAGAAGCCACAGGAATGAAGCGGAGGCCGAGAGGACTCAGGGACAGGGCGCCCGCCCACTTCCAGAGTCCAATCAGGACATGTTTTGCGGATTATGCTCCACCGACCTCAAGGATCAAGGATAACCGTTCAATCAATGTCGGTTTGATCCAACGGCCCAGATTCATCTGAAAAGACCATATAAGCAAGGCCCCCTGGACCCTGGAGATCACACCTCTTCTACAGAATCAAAGCTAGGGTTTCAATTCTTCATCCAAGTAGAGAGGATCCCTCTAGTTCTTCTAGTTCTAGTTCTAGTTCATCTAGTTCTAGTTCTAGTTTCTCTAGTTCTAGTTGTAATCTAGAAAATAGGGAGAGAGAAGAGGAGAGCGGAGGAGGAGGAGCCGGATCTGTCGGATCTTCCTCAACATTGTACTTTTGCAGTAACTGGTTCGTTCTTCATCGTTCTCCAGGTTCTTCAATTCATAATTCCTGAGTTCTTTAATTACTTTTATTTACATTCAAGTTATTTATTGGATTCCCGCTTGCATCAAGTGTTCTAATCTTCGAAGCATTAGAGTAGTAATTAATAGATTAAACGTGGTGTTTAGTCTTGCAATTACGTGGAATTGCACCCAATCCTGCGGATTGTTGTGGTAGCCCTAGGGTAGTGACAGCCCTAACGGTCGACGTATTCCACCTCGTTCGGATCAGTGTTTGTAGGACCGTAGTCGGAGCTTCCTAGCCCCCTTCTCATCTCTTTTTGTGGTTAGTGTTCTGATGTCCCGAAATAGATAATCTTGAAGTAATTCTTGATTCTTAGATCAACTAGAGAACTCTCAGGAAACTTCCTCTCTTCCCACCAAAAATAATTATATAGTTATCCTTGGGCGATCTTGGATCTTAATTAGTACACTCACGTTCTCTGTGGAAAATCAATACTCTGGAATACTCCTCGGTGAAAGCTACATCGGTATCCGTGCGCTTGCAGATTTTTCTGTTTGCGTTTAAATACCCAACACACGGCACTGCAGATGAAGAAGAAGCTAAAGCCAGTGGAAGGCTCTGCCCAACCAGATCCGCCTGCGTGCTATATCGGCGATCCAGGCGCTGTTGAACATGTGAACTCTTCATCGGCAACATGCCCCACTCTGATATTTTGGTCTAGCCGATAGGACTGTTATCGGCACCTTTTTAAAACACTGAGTTTTACCCCCAGATACACTTTGGTCCAGCCGATAGGAATGTTATCGGCACTTGAACCTTTATGCATCGACCCATATACTTGGGTAGTATTTCTTTAGATATTTGCCATTTAATGTTCTGGGAAACTCAACTCCTTCAAGAGTTTCTAAAATATAGGCGTTACCAGGAGCCGACCGACTTATCCGATAGGGACCCTCCCAATTGGGAGACCACTTCCCGAATTTTGAACTTTTAGTCCCGATCGGTAAGATTAGTTTCCATACCAAGTCTCCATCGGCAAACTCTTTAGCCTTCACTTTCTTATCATACCGTCTAGCAACTCTCTTCTTTTTCTCTTCTATGCTCATCAAAGCCCTTAGCCGATGCCCTGCTAGATCATCCACCTCGTCTGTCATCAAAGTAGCATAATCATCGGCAGCCAATTGATCTTGAAAAGATAGTCGTCTAGACCCAGTCTTAATTTCCCAAGGTAACACTGCATCATGCCCATACACCAACTGATAAGGTGAAACTTTGGTCGATCCATGACAAGCCATCCGATATGACCATAAAGCTTCACTTAACAATATATGCCACCTCCTAGGATTTTCTTCAATCTTCCGTTTAATAAGCTTGATAATTCCCTTGTTAGATGTCTCGGCCTGCCCATTAGCTTGAGCATAATAAGGAGAAGAGTTTAATACTTTAATTCCCATACCGATTGCGAATTCATCAAATTCTCCTGATGTAAACATAGTACCCTGATCGGTAGTAATTGTTTGAGGAATTCCAAATCGGTAAATAATGTGTTCTTTCACAAAATCGATCATATTGGCCGATGTAACTTTCTTCAAAGGAATAGCTTCAACCCACTTAGTAAAATAATCGGTGGCAACCAAAACAAAATTATGTCCTTTGCTGGATGGCGGATATATTTGGCCGATCAAATCGATAGCCCATCCCCGGAACGGCCAAGGCTTGATGATAGGATTCATAGCCGATGCGGGTGCCCTTTGAACATTGCCAAACTTTTGACATCCTTGACACCCTTTGAAATACTTAAAGAAATCCTCAAGTATAGTCGGCCAATGATACCCGTTTCTTCTGATCATCCACTTCATCTTAAATGTCGACTGATGTGCCCCACACATCCCCTCATGGATCTCTCCCATCAAACTTCTAGCCTCATCATCACCTAGACACTTGAGAATAATCACATCAATAGTTCGATAATATAATTCCTCTTCGAGGAGCACATACTTGGTGGCTTGAAACCAAACACGCCTCTCTACTTTCTTGGATGGATCCTTTAAATAATCAATGATTTGTTTTCTCCAATCATCGGCACCGATTGCCGATACTGCATTTATCATCGGCTGATAACCCGAGGCATGCTGAGCCAACCGATTGGCCTCTTCATTATGCAGTCGAGGAACATACTCTAATCGGAAATCCTTGAATTCCTTTAATAGTTGCATACTCCTTTCGTGATAAGTTACAAGGACTTCATTTCGACATTCATAGCTTCCAGCCAATTGATTTATAACTAGCATAGAATCCCCAAAGATTTCAACAGCATCAGCATGAACTTCCCTTAGTAATTCCAACCCCTTTATCAAAGCTTGATACTCAGCTTGATTATTTGTTGACGTGGCAACAATCGGCAAGGAAAATTCATACTTCCTTCCCCGAGGGGAAATTAACACGATGCCGATTCCTGCCCCCCGATCACACGTGGATCCATCAAAGAAGAGCGTCCAAGGTACAATTTTCAAAGTCTCCACTGTACCACAATGCTGAGTTACAAAATCGGCCATAATCTATCCTTTAACCGCCTTAGCCGATTCATAACGCAAATCGAACTCTCATAGTGCCAAAATCCATTTGCCGATTCTACCACTCATAATCGGCATAGACAGCATATATCGGACCACATCATCTTTGCATATAACAGTGCATTCGGACGATAACAAATAATGTCTCAACTTAATACATGAGAAATAGAGACATAAACATAACTTTTCAATGGCTGAATACCTGGTCTCAGCATCAATCAATTTCCTGCTTAAATAGTAAATCACACGCTCCTTCCCTTCAAATTCTTGAATTAAAGCCGAACCGATGACCATCCCATCGGTAGACAAATACAATCTGAAGGGTTTCCCTTGCTGGGGTGGAATCAGAACTGGAGGATTTACCAAATAATTCTTGATTTCATCCAAGGCCAATTGTTGCTCTCCCCAGACAAACTCTTGATCGGCTTTCAACTTGAAAGCACGAATTTTACCAGATAAATTAGATATAAACCTCCTGATAAAATTTATCTTGCCGATCAAGGATTGGAGCTCAGTCTTGTTGGTAGGGGCAACTATCTTGTTGATAGCATCAATGGATATCTGACTAATTTCAATTCCTCTTTGATGCTCCATGAAACCAAGAAATTGCCCTGCCGATACACCAAATGAACACTTATTGGGATTTATCTTTAAACCATGCTTCCTTGTGTATTCCAATACTTTTCGCAAATCGGCAAGATGTCTTGCAAAATCTCCAAACTTGACCACGACATCATCAATATAAATTTCTACCAGCTTGCCGATGAACTCGTGAAAGATAAAATTCATGGCCCTTTGATATATAGCACCAGCATTTTTCAAGCCAAAGGTCATGACTATCCACTCAAACAACCCAACATGACCAGGACACCTAAACGTTGTCTTTGGAATATCTTCTTCAGCCATGAATATTTGATTGTATCCTAAATGCTGATGATCCGATGTCCAGCTGCAGCATCATCCAGCAGATCGGCAACCGGCATTGGATAACCATCCATCGGCGTCGCTTTATTAAGATTCCTGAAGTCAATGCAAACCCGAAGCTTCCCGTTTTTCTTGTAGACCGGAACAACATTGGAAATCCACTCGGCATACCGACATTGCCGAATAAATTTGCCTTCAATAAGCTTGATTATTTCGGCCTTAATATCAGGAAGGATATTAGGATTACATCGGCGAGCTGGCTGCTGATGTGGCCGAAACCCGGACTTGATAGGCAACCGATGTTCAACAATTGATCGGTCTAAGTGAGGCATCTCTGTATAATCCCAAGCAAAGCACTCTTTATATTCCTTTAACAAATCGGTTAACTGCTGCTTACACTCAGAATTTAGCTTAGCACTAATAAAAGTGGGTCTAGGTTTAACACCACTACCTATATCTACCTCTATTAAATCATCGGCCGATGTGAATCCCTGGCCTAATTTTCTATCATCGGCGAACCTATCCATTAAAACTCCTCATCAGAACCGACTGCTTGGATCGGTGAGATTTCATAATCGGCGACTTTGAGGAAATCCTTCTCCCAAATCTCTCCTGAGATGCACCTAGTCCTTTCATAAGTGTCTGTCTCCGCCGATGCAATAACATAGGAAGAGTCTCCTGGGACAATCTCAATCTTGTCACCTACCGACAGGACCAAGCATTGGTGCATTGTCGATGGGATGCAACAATTAGCATGAATCCAATCTCTCCCCAATAGCAGATTATAAGAACCCTTGCCACTGATCACAAAGAAAGTTGTCAGCAAGGTTTTGCTGCCGATGGTCAATTCAACGCATATTGCTCCCTTAACCGGAGACACATTCCCTTCAAAGTCCTTGAGCATCATATCGGTCTTGGTCAAATCCTGATCTCCTTTCCCAAGCTTCCGATAGACCGTATATGGCATGAAGTTAATAGTAGCTCCACCATCAATTAATATCTTGGTCATTGGCTGGCCATCAACTCTTCCTTTGACAAACAAAGCCTTAAGATGCTGCCTCTCATTATCGCAGGCTTTTCAAAGATAGTTGTCATCGGGTCCAAAGCCAACTGAGCTATTTGGTCGGAAAATTCCAACTCATCATCACTGGTCGGCGCAAGGAATTCCAACGGCAACATAAATACCATGTTAACATCTGCCCTTAGGATCTGATTGTTGTTGATCCCCAGATTGGCCAGAGTTCTCGCCCTTGCTCAACTCTTCCCGTCTTTCGCGCTGCAGCCTCCTTTTCTGCATCCTAGTCAACCCCTCTGGACACCATGGAGGAAGTTGTTGTTGCCTTACCGATGGACGATGATGTTCCCTTGACTCCATCCGATAAGTATTAGCATCCCTGCAAAATATGAACTCATCGGGAACTCGTGCATTAGCCATCACTTCAAGTTCTTCCTGGTTCCTGGGAAAATATTTGACATGATCACCAAGTCTGTCGTGCACACTGAGCCTGCCCCCTAGCCGATCATGAACGGATGGTCTTCCCCTAATCGGCCCACCAAACCGGCGGTTAGTGTTCTGATACTGCCGATTTGATCTGTCATACTGATCATAACCATTACATTCTGGGCAGTCTCTGACAATAGGGAGCTTGATATTTTCCTCCCAACAATGAATGAAGAACGGACAATTCCAATGATCCCTATGCCGATTCCACTCTTGTCGGCGTCTTTCCTCTTCCCGATAATAGTCTTCTTGCTGGCGCCGATACCGATCCTCACGTTGCTGCCAAGTCTTCCGAGGCCTTCTATGCGTTATAACAATACCAGATCAGGGAGGCCTTCCTGAGCTATTTCCTTCCTGGATTAAGCCTTTCCCTTTTGCATCGGTAGTGGTAATCTGATGCTGAGGGTCCATCGATGCACTTCTTTCAGCCGCTTCTGATGTCAAGACCTTGGCCTTTCCTTTTGCATCTAGCATGTTTGTTGGGAAAGAATGTTGATGAATCTTCATCGGCTTCTGAGTTTTGGAGTTATCAAATTTGATCCTCCCAGATTCTATAGCCGATTGCAGCTGCTGTCTAAACACTTTGCACGCATTGGTGCTGTGAGAAGTTGCATTGTGCCATTTGCAGTACTTCATCTTCTTTAATTCCTCAGCCGATGGGATTACATGATTGGGTGACAATTTGATCTGACCTTCCAGAAGTACAAAATCAAATATCTTATCGGGCTTAGTGATGTCAAATGCGAACTTCTCTGGCTCTTTATGTCCAAAAGGGCAAGACATCGGCTTTTTGTTTTTCACCCATTCTACCAAGCCGATGACTGGTTCTTCATCAGAATCCGAGCTTGCTGCTTCATTGACAAAGGACACCTTTTTGTTCCATGCTCTCTTGGGCTCAAAAGGCTTGATATCTTGGTCAGAAATTCTCTGGACCAAGTGACTCAGGCTCTCGAACTCCTGAGAAGCGTACTTGTCTCTGATGTGCGGCAACAACCCTGGAAAGCCAAATCGGCAAGCTGCCGATCGTCCAAGACCAAACTATAGCATTTGTTCTTGACTTCCCGTATTCTCTACACAAAGCTTTCAACTGATTCATCATTGCGTTGCTTTAATTCGACCAAATCAGTGATCTTCTTCTCATGGACCCCAGAAAAGAAGTACTTTTGGAATTGCTTCTCCAGATCGGCCCAAGTAATCACTGAATTGGGAGGTAATGATATAAACCAAGTGAAAGCCGATCCGGATAATGATGACGAGAACAAGCGAACCCTTAACTCGTCCCTGTTAGCAGCTTCTCCACACTGAATGATGAACCTTTTCACGTGCTCCATGGTTGATGTATCATCCTGCCTAGAAAACTTAGTAAAATCCGGCACTTTGTACCGATTTGGGAGTGGGATTAAATCATATGTAGGAGGATACGGTTTCCGATAAGAGTAACTATTGACTTTGGGTTTTATCCCAAATTGATCTCTCATGACTTCAGCAATCTTATCGGCCCAATAAGCATCGGCATCTTGCCGATGAGGCGGTTGCGGCTCTGGGATCTGCTGATATACTTCCACGTGTCTATGCGGTGTGCGATCTGCGTGGAACATTGGGTTAATCATTTGGCCACCAACCCGCTGACCGCCGATCTGCTGACCACCAGGATGTTGACCACCAAACTGTTGGCCGAGATTCATCGGCTGGTTTACCACCCCTTGGTTCTGGATTCCAGGGTAGATCTGGCCTTGTTGAAACCCTGTAACCTGATGATTCTGTTGGGGCGTTTGTGGAAAGACTTGCTGCCCAAGCCATCCACTATTCATCGGCATGGACCTTGCCGATGTCTGGTAATTGGGCATCATCATTGAATTGACATACCCCGGCTGAGTCATAAACCTCTGTTGCGTCGGCATTGATTCTACCGATGCATTAGGCATCTGGAATGTTGGAGCTTGAGAATTCCTAGTGTAAGGCCTGGCAGTAGTAGTTGTAGTATACTGGGGACTCTGGTTCATCGGCATATTTGGAGGTGTCGATGCCACAGGAGCCTTGCCTCTCATGTCAGCTGCCTGAGATGTGCCAGGTGCCCTCAATGAGTATTCCGGGGGCATACCGAAACCCCACCAATTAGGAGGAACAGATCCCGACATTACCGATGCCAATAGATCTGTAGTAAGCTTGATCGACTCATCTGATATTGATGGATTAGACGGCATCGGCATGGATTGCGCATTAGAAACACCTAGCGTGCTTGGAGGCGTAATAGTTTATGTGCCTGCAGCGGCCGTAGCAGCCGATGGAGCCGTAACCACTGGCGATCCTGGCTGATGATAGGCAGGGCCCGCATAATTTGGTGGCAATTGTCCTTCTTTGAAAGTTCTAGCCACGGCATTGAAAACCGTATTGGACAACATACCAGCTTGATTGATCAAGGCACGGTTAATAGCATTATCAACCATGTCTTGAAGTTTACCAGGATTAGCGTCGAAAGTAACCTGCTGGGGCATTGGCAGTGCTTCCTTCTGGATTACTTTGCCGCTCCTGTTGATGCTGAAGGACCTCAAACATTGCCGCTTGTAGTCTTCCATGGCTTTCGCAATAGCTTGCTTCTGCTCATTCTTGTGATTGGCTTCCGTCACGGGGATGACGTTCTCCTGATCGAACTCGGTAGTCGACATGTTGATCTTGATACTGATTCAGGGTCCCACTGGGCGTGCCAAAAGATGTGTTGATGCAAAAGTAGATCTGCAAACACAAAGGGCTAATACCCAGTTTAAACGTTAAGGCGTGCCAGCCGATTTGACCTTACTATCGGCAAAGGTGATAACTCGAATACTTTAGTCCTGACAACAGCGATGCGCCCGGATGTCACGGCCAAGAGGTATTCACGCAGAACTTGAGAATACGCCGAGCTTAAGTCGACGAATTCCTAAGAACTCGTAGTAAAAAGGAAAAGTATTGACGAAGTCGTCAAAAAAGTAGATGTTGGAATATGAGTAAAAACTTGTGTTTGATTGATTGATTTCTCTCTATTATTACAAGGCCCTAGGGTCTACATTTATACCCTGCTCAAAGAGCTACAAGTAGACACAACTAGGACTCGAATTTCAAATTAAACAGAATCTGTATACAAAACGAATTTAAACAACTAAGGAAAACATAAAACTATCCTCTCGTAACCGACCAGGACACCGCCATGGATCAATCGGCAACTCCCACAGAGCCATCAGCAATCTTCCTGTTATCGTCATCGGCAGACATTGATATCGGTCATCGGTTAGGAATGCACCACAACTCCTGGACTTAGTCATACCCAATCATCCCTTCATTGGCAACCTTCTTCATCGGCAACTCTTCTGCAATCTAGCTACCGTTGCTCCACCTGCCGATCCTGTATTTCTACTGGTCCCTCTGCACGTGTCCAAAAACGGTGTCAACAGGAGCCTTTTGAAAGCTTGTCTGGATGTAAGTGTAGAACCCTATTGATTTGGAATCAAACAGGAGAACACAAATGTTTGGGCTAGAGATTCTAAGTGATGCAGAACAACAATTGAGAATGATCAAAGATAATCTGACGGTGGCACAGTCTCGACATAAGAGTTATGTTGATATCTGAGAAGAGAATAAGATCTGAAGTGGGAAACTACGTTATTTGGAGATGTCACCTAAGAGAAGAATATTCAATGTTAAGAGTATCCACATCTTTTTGGTAACCATCTTCCGAATCTCGAGGACGAGATTCATTCTAAGGTGGGTAGAATTGTAACACCCCAAAATTTGCAATTTTCCAAAATAGGATAAATTATTAAATTGTGTATTTTTGTGCCCATGAAATATAGGAAAAATAATATTTTTATTTTGATTAAAATTTACTATAGGAGTTAACAACTTGTTTGAGCATGCATGCCTTTGCATTGGATTTATTGTGATGAGTGGTTTTTGCTAAAGATTGAAAGGGAATTCAAATTTGGTTTTGAAAATGTTTTGGAATAGGTTTGTTTTTAAAAGAAAAGAGAAACAGAAAAAAAGAGAGACTCTCCCTCTCTGGTCTTGGCCCGAAGGCCCAGTTATTTTTTTCCCCGCGGCCAGCTCCCTTCCTCCCCCTTCTTTTCTCCCCCACACGGCCCAGGAACTCGCCTAGCCCCCTACCGAACCAGCCCAGCAGGTGAGCGTCAGCGCCCTCCCCTCTCTTCTTTTCACTGACGAGTGGGTCCCGCGCCCCGTTTCACTGCCAGGTGGGGCCCACCTGTCGGATCCGTCTCCCACCTCGTAACCGAGCTAGATTCAGTGGAGTTTCCGCACTGGCACGAAAAAAAGAGAAAGACTCTCCCTCTCTGGTCTTGGCCCGAAGGCCAAGTTATTTTTCCCCCACGGCCTGCTCCCTTCCTCCCCCTTCTTTTCTCCCCCGCACGGCCCAGGAACTCGCCCAGCCCACTGCCGAACCAGCCCAGCAGCTGAGCGTCAGCGCCCTCCCCTCTCTTCTTTTCACTGCCAGGTGGGGCCCACCTATCGGATCCGTCTCCCACCTCGTAACCGAGCTGGACTCGGTGGAGTTTCCGCACCAGCCACGCGCGATCCTTGCAGCTGACTTGTTTCGCACGCCGTGGAGGCTTTAAATGGTAACCTCCGCTCCGCCGCAATCCCCCTACCCAATCCCAGCGCCAGCCATCGCCTTGTTCTCGCTGAAAAGTGCCGCCAAGATCTCCACCGAAAGCAATCCGCCGCTGCGACGCATCTCGGCCTCCGAGAGTACTCCACCGAGCTTCTTATCGTGCTTGCGACTCCGCCAAGTCTTCTCTCTCGTGATTTCATGCTCTCTACGCTCCGTGCGACCTCGCCGAACTTCTTATAGAGCCGCCGTCCGCCCCTTGCCGTCGCAAGCCCGAGTCGGACTCCCTCGGTTCCAATCTTGGCCTCAGGTGAGTTCGCACCAAGCTCCTAAGCGTTCTGGTGCTTTCGGTTTAGTCTCTCGTGCCCTAAATCGCCCAAACCGTGAGCTCCGACCATCACCGGCCATGGCGCCGCCGCGGGCCCTTCCAGCTCCGGCCAGCCAACTCCCTTCCCTTCCCCTGCGATCTAATCTCAGCCTTTGTTTCGAGATCCAACGGCCACGGTGGAAGGATACCCCTTCGGCCGTCAATTTTGCAGAAAACCCCCCGAAATATTTAATGTATAAACCCACCGTCCTTTGCGCTTTTCCAAAATACGTTTTCTCATTCCGAAAGTATAATCCCATCCGCTCAGATTCAAAATACGTTTTCAGGAAATTACAAGTTTGCCACTGGTTTTATATTGCTCATAAAATATTCATTTTAACTCCGTTTTGATCCATTCAAATTGCGTTAGATTCGTAATCACAAGACCTACATGTTAGTCTCACTGTTTTACAAGTTTACAACTTTTTATTTTCGTGATCCTATTTAATTAATTACTTTATTAAAGGAAATCTTAGAAAATTCATATCTTTTTCGTTATATCTCCGATTTTCGTGATCTTTACGTCTGTGTGATCGTAGAGCGATGTAGATTCGTTTTACAAACTTTTCATCTTTATTTTCTACTGTTGGTGTATTGTTCTAATTATAGGTTTGTTTGCTTTGTATGATTGCATCTGGATGATTGTTGTTGATGTGATGACTGAGTTTAGACGGTGAGCTTTTACGTGGTGATCAAGAAGCAGTTTGTGGAAGGTTTGGAACTAAAAGAAGGATCTGAGTTTCAAGGCAAGTATAGCATGGGATCATCCTTGTTTCCTTACAACTTTAATCACACAGTTCATATTGCATGTGTCTCTTTGTTAAGGATTTCCTAGTATTGATCTTATACCTTGTCACCTATGGTTTTGCATTGGGTAGCTTATGCTAGTGCTTAACTAAACCATGATCTTGTAGTTTGATTAAAGGAATATGCAATAAACATTAAAAGATGACTTTTTAGCAACTTTGGAAAAGAGGGATGGAGCATTGGGCTATCTTATGGTGCTCTAGTTTCTCTCCATAAGGACTTATCTGTATCTGACCATCCGGGACATACAGTACAACTGTGAGGGCTACATGGCTCTGGCTTTAGCTCAGTATGAGGACCTTTTCTAGCTTGTTAGTGGTTACCCTTGTGGCGCAAATGGGGAATAGCAGACCGTGGATTCCTGCGGGTGAATCACATGGACTGACTAACGAAACCAAGCGGCCCTAACTTGTTAGACGAACCTTTGAAAGGCTTCATAGTGAACCCTGCCGGTCTTCCTTGGTAGTGGGCTAAGAGGTCGACGGGCCTCAGGCGAAAGGGTAAATCATGACTCACAGTGAAAGTGTACAACCTCTTCAGAGTGTAAAACTGATACATCAGCCGTGCTCACGGTCACGAGCGGCCTTGGACCAATACAGAATAAATGATCACTAATGGCAAATCATTAATGTTATTATTGTTAATATGTTGTTTATGCTATTCTTTATTCACTTTACTTGATCATGAGTTTACTTCGGAACTTGACAACTTGATGCTACTCATATGCCAAAATTGTGACAATTAAAAGCTACATGCAGTTAAACTAGTGTCTAGCCTTTGAGCCTCATGAACCCTATGTTATTCTTGCTGAGTACGAGATGTACTTACGCTTGCCTTTTACATTTTATTTGGATAAAAATCTCGGATGGGTACCAAATTGCTAGTCTGGAGAAGAGTTTAGGCTTGTGCTCAACCAGTCAGTTGTCCCTGTGGATTTGGAGCTTTCGCCTGAAGAATGGAGTGTCTTTCCGCTGTTTGCTATCTAAGGTTATATCTTTTATATTAAGTTTGTTATATATAAGCATTGACTATTGATATTACCCTTATTTGTGGGTATATGTGAGATTTGACTTCCTGGGCTCACATATGGTGTGTATCTGGTTTTGTTCTTAAAACCGGGTGCTACAATGGTTGGGAAGAGAACTAGCACCACAAGGCCACAAGCTGAGTCCTCTAGGAGGGGAAGGCCAAGGCGGACCGTGCGGAGTGCGTATGCGACCGCAGGACAGGAGGGCCCTGATGACGTGCAGCCGGAGGCTGATCAAACCCCTCCAGTCGCAGAGCCAGCAAAGCCCACGACCGCCAAGGAGCTTCAACTACTGCAAACACAGCTGCAAAACTTTCAGCAGAAACGAGACCGGATCGCGGCTGCCTACGCGGCTAACCAGGAAGCGGCGCTGGCAGCAGCGTCGGCGAGTGAGATCAGGCTGCAGCTCTCAATCTTACAAGCAGAGATCCAAAGCATGCAACCACCACTGCAACCTATGGTTCATCCTATAGTTTTACCCAACGTCAGTCCAATGGTGAACGTGCAGCCAGTGAACTACAGTGGCACTGGACCTTCGTTCGGCTTTTTCCGAGGATTACAGGCTTCGCCTAGGCCAACTACCTACAAACCAATCACCCTCCCCAAGTTCAATGGAAAGACAGACCCCCACCAATTTCTGATGAGTTTCGAGGTAGCAGTGGCTTCTGCCGGGCGAAATGAGACTGTTATGGCAAAATCTTTTGTGATCGCAGCCGAGGGAGATGTGTTGGCTTGGTACTCGATGCTCAAGCCTAGGACAATTTACTCTTGGGAGAACCTCCGGGACAAGATTTCGGCAAATTTCCATGGATTCATAGTTGAGTCACTAACTTCTACGGACCTGTTCCAGTGTCGGCAAAGTCAGGGAGAAGCACTGTGGGACTACTTCCAAAGGTTCATGCAGACCAAGGCAAAGGCACCTAGTGTGCCGGAGAAGGTAGCTATAAAGGAAGCTATCAAAGGCCTTCACATAGGTCCCTTTGCAGCCCACTTGGCTAGGGAGAAGCCGCCATCCATGCACGAATTGTACCACGAGTTCAAGAAGTACTGCAAGTCAGACAACGACTTCCACAAAAGGCTGGAGGAACAAAACTTGCAGAGGAAGCAGGCCAATGATAGAAACTCGAAAAAGAACAACCCTGGTTGAGATGGACATCGCCCTCAGCAGGAGGCCAGTAGGAAGATGATGAATATTGAGCAGCCAAAAAATGACAAGTCAGGACAAACCCACCCACCAGTGGAAGCGCAAAACTTAGGACGAGAGTTCAGCCAGACCGGAGGAGGAGGTCAGAATAGGGGGTGGCAAAAGAATCAGAAGCAACAGCGGCGGAAGCAATACTGTTTTTCCACAGGGAAGTATGGTCATTCGACCAGGGACTGCCCAGACGCCAAAGAAACCCAGGAAAGAATCAAGAACAGAGCTGCGCCGCAGCCCCCGCCGTCGCTCACGCAACCTAGGGAAACACATTTCAGCAATCCTTCTACCCCTCGTACATAGGAGGATCAGGCCAGCAACACCCAGCTCAAATTCAGCCTGCCGCCTTAGCCTCCGCTTACTATCCCAATTTCCTACCGGCCTGGCACCCAGCGCAATAGCCTGCAGAGCAAGGCCATCACCGACACGAAGTCGCCCCTACCTATGCGCCCCCAACCCCCGCAAATAACATACATCGAAACCATGCCGCCCCACCAGCAAATGAATAGGCTTGAAGCACTACCACCTCCACCAAACCAGCTTCACCTAATCCAAGCTCCACAACCGCCCAAGCCAGAGCCCCACCCCGACAATCAAATTGGCCCCCATACACCACTGCCCACAATCGGAATAATCTTACCAATAGCTGGAGGATCCTCAATGGAGTTCCAGACCAAAAAGCACTGGAAAGATCACCTTCGCCTGGTCAACAACATTGTAGTGCAAGGCCTAGTCCGCTGCACTGACTGGTCTAGAACCCCAATAACCTTCTCCAAGGAGGATCTGAGGTTGGAAAGCTACCCACACGCGGACGCGATGGTCATAACGACAAACGTCGCAGGATGGGGAATCAGCAAGATCTTGTTAGATTCAGGGAGTTCTATAGACATAATATTCGCTGGAATCTTCGATCAAATGAAGATCAGCAGAAGCCACCTCCAACCTTCAGAGTCACCTTTGATAGGATATGGGGGAAAGCAGATACACGCTCTGGGCAAGGTCACCCTACCAGTATCCTTCAGCACTGCAGAAAATGCAAGGACCGAGTACATTACTTTTGATGTGGTGGATCTGCACTACCCATACAACGCCATATTCGGGCAAGGGTTCCTGAACAGATTCAATGCAGCTGCTCATATGGGGTATCTATGCATGAAAATCCTGGCCTTGCACGGGGTGATCACCGTTCATGGAAGTCAAAAAGAAGCGAGGAACATAGAGAAAGCAATTTACAAGTCATATTGAAACATAAACTCTGTGTACTCCACGCAAGAGGATGGTTGCCAACCACCAGATATGCCGAAAGAGAAAATAGACTTGGCAGATCAGGAGGAAACAAAATATGTCCCTTTGGAGGAGGCTGTGCCGGATAGAAAAGTCATCATAGCTGCCACCCTTAGCAGAGATGAAGAGGTACAATTGCTAAACGTGTTGTAGAAGAATCAAGACATTTTTGCGTGGTGTGCCTCCGACCTGCAAGGAGTCAGCAGAGACATCATACAACATTCGTTGGACATCGACCCAAAAATGAGGCCAAAGAAGCAGAGGCAGAGGTAGATGTCTTAGGAAAGAATCTTGGCAGCCAAGGCAGAGGTACAGAGACTTTTGGACGCGAATGTCATCAGAGAAATTATGTACCCCGAATGGTTGGCAAATGTAGTCTTGGTCCCCAAGAAGATCGGCAAAATGAGAACGTGCATAGATTTCACAGACCTCAACAAAGCCTGCATCAAGGACTCCTTCCCCTTGCCAAGGATAGATGCCTTAGTCGACAAGGCCACCGGCTGCTAGAGATTCTCACTGCTAGATTGTTTCTCGGGATATCACCAAATCTGGCTAAAGAAGGAAGACGAAGGCAAGACAAGCTTCACGACTCTGTTTGGAACATATTGCTATACCAGAATGCCCAAAGGTCTCAAGAACGCTAGGGCAACCTTCTCTAGAATGATGAAGAAGGTCTTGAGCAGCCAGCTGTAGAGAAACATAATAGCGTACGTCGATGATGTTGTCGTCATGAGTAGGAACAAGGAGGACCACATCAAGGACCTATAGGAGACCTTTGTTAACTTGAGGTTCGACAGACTCAAGTTGAATCCAGAGAAATGTTTATTTGGGGTCAGCAAGGGAAAAATGTTGGGGTACATTGTTAGCTCCGAAGGAATCAGGGCCAACCCAGATAAAACCAAAGCAATCATGGCAATGGCAGAGCCCTCAAACAGAAAGGAGGTAAAGAAGCTAACCGGCAGAATAATAGCCCCGAACAGATTCATTTCCAAATCCGGAGAGCGAAGCCTCCCATTCTTCAAAGTGCTATGGGGAGGAGATAAAATAGAATGGGGTCCGGAGCAGTCGGAGGCCTTCAGACAACTCAAAAGCTATATAGCAACCAATCTAGTGGTAACTGTGCCCGAGCCAGACACTCCTTTACTGTTATACGTGGCCGCCTCCGAACATGCGGTTAGCGCCGTCCTGGTGCATGAAAGAAACGAGCATAAAGGAGTAGTGCAAAAGCCCATATACTATGTGTCCAAAGCATTGTTAGGAGCAAAACTGAACTACACAGAAATAGAAAAGATCGCATACGCAGTCCTATCTACATCAAGGAAGCTCAAGCACTACTTCCAGAGTCATGAGATCAAAGTTCCCATATCACAGCCTTTGGGTGATATCCTTAGGAACAAGGAGGCCTCTGGCCGGATAGGGAAATGGGCAGCCGAGCTATCGCAGTTTGACATCACCTACGTCCCAAGAACCTCAATCAAGTCACAGGCAATGGCCGACTTCATGGCAGACTGGACACCTTCGAACAAAGAAGAGAAGAAGGTAATTGACCAGCCATGGACGCTGTACACAGACGGCGCCTGGGGACAATCAGGAGCTGGAGCGTCTGCGGTTTTAATCGCACTATCAGGTCTAAAGCTAAAATATGCAGCAAGACTCGAATTCAGAGCAACAAACAACATAGCCGAATATGAAGGACTCGTCCTTGGACTAAATAAAGCGAAGGCATTAGGGGTGAACACCTTGCTCATCAAAACGGACTCCCAAGTGGTAGCAGAACAGGTGGAGAAGGAATACTTGACCCACAACACCGAGTTAGCAAAATATTTGGCAGTGGTAAGGGGTCTAGAGCAAAGGTTCAAGGGATTTACTCTGCAATACATCCCAAGAGCTGAGAACTGCAAAGCAGATGAGCTAGCAAAAGTAGCAGCCAACAACCTGGCCCTACGAGAAGGAACCTTCTACTAGGTCCTTGAAGCGCCCGCAACCGAATCGCTTCCATAGGCTTTCCACTCAGTCCTGCTGATAGAAGGCGAAGACTGGAGGTAGGCGATAGTAGATTCACTCAATGGCAAAACAGCCGCAGTAGATGAAGCAGCAACAAGAAGAATGGGAGCAAGAGCAAGAAATTACACCATCATTGACAGAATCCTATACAAGATGGGTGTAGTTCAACCTTTGCTGAAATGCATATCGCAAACTGAGGGCAGAGAACTTCTACAAGAAATACATTCAGGGATATGCGGCTCACACATTGGCCCACGTGCATTGTCCGCCAAAGCACTGGACAAGGTTTTTATTGGCCAACCCACATCAAAGACACAGAAGAAATAGTGAAAACCTGCAGAGCTTGCCAGACCTTCTCACCACTTCAATCGGGACCATCGGCACCAACTCAGCTCATATCTCCATCATGGTCGTTGCAAAGATGGGGAATGGACCTGGTAGGACCACTGCCAACTGCCTAGGGGGAAACAAGTTTGCTGTCATCACCACAGAGTACTTCACAAGATGGATCAAAGCAAAGCCACTGGCAACCATAACCTCAGAAACAATCACAAAAAATTTCTAGCAGAACATAGTCTGCAGATTTGGAGTCCCAAGCTTGCTCATAGTCGATAACGGGAAGTAGTTCGATTCAGAGAAATTCAAAGAATTTTGCTGCCACATAGGAACCAAGATCGCCTTCGCGTCAGTCTACCACCCAGAATCAAATGGAGCAGTAGAGAGAGCAAATGGAATAATATTCTCTGCAATCTCCAAAACACTGCTCAACCTCCGAAAGGGAAAATGGGTCGAGGAGCTGCCTAGAGTTGTGTGGTCTCACAACACAATAGTTTCAAGAGGAACCGGGTTCACACCATTCAAGCTCTTATACGGGGAAGAGGCAATGTTGCCCGATGAAATCAAACACCAAAGCCTACAGTCCATGAAGCACCTGCAAGCCGAAGATGAAGAGTATTGCAAGGAAACTCTAGAATCAACAAGATTCGAAGCAGTGGAAAATATCATCAGTTACCAGCAAGAAACCAAAAAGTGGAGAGACCACAAGGTAGTACAAAAGAACAAACATGATGGGGACTTGGTTCTTAGAAAGAAGGGAGATTCCCCAAACACCGAAAAATTGCAACCCAAGTGGGAAGGACCTTACACCGCAATGCAAGCGGGAAGGCCAGGATCCTTCTACCTCAAAGACCCAGAGGGGAGAACCTCCACCGACACATGGAACGTCGACAATCTACGAATATTTTACATTTAAATGTAAGGATGACCTTCACAGAATAAGCGAAGGAGCCCATGTTTCTTAGAACCATTTCTTTTCTTTTTTTTTCTGCCCTTTTGCAAACCAAGGTCTGCACTCTTTTCCTCACAGGGGTACACCTAGCGGAGGTGAAGTTTTTAACGTGGCAGAACCTATGTAAAAACCTCTAAGATATAAAGAGGACTTACCCTAGTAACGAAACTCATAAGTCAAAATAGCTAGCAACGAGGCTATAATATTCGACCAAACACCACGCGAAAACAAGGACCCTCTGTAGCTTACAGCCAAAGGCTAGGAATGCTCGGAACGTCCTCAGCGGTGAAAAAACACCAGTACCTTAGCAAAAGACCTGGCCAATAGCCGGGTAGCAAGGAGAACATGGTCAAAAGTGAAAAAGACATGTCCACATTAGGCATCACACCAGAAAAAACAAAGCTACTAAGCGTGACAAAGACCTAAAAGACAATCAGGCATCAGGAACCATGAAACCTCCGCCAACAAGCAACAAAGGTATCATAAACCCCAAAAGAAAATCATGCATCATCACCCACACAACCTTCAACGAAATAGCGCCGAAGGTATCATATGACCTGAAGAAGGTCCCCATCACACAACCTTCGTCAATAAGCTACGAAGGTTGCACAAGACACCGAAAACACCCAGACACGCAAAACCCCCGCTCACAAAGAATGAAGGTAAAGCCAAACTTAAACCCTATAACAAAACAAACAGCTTCAACAACCCCAACAACCAGTCATAAAACGACAGTAAACTCCCACCTAACAACGTACGAACCAATGAATTCAATGTAGCCTATAAAACTAAGCATTCCACCACCCCAACCCTTAGTCAGGATCATTTGACCAGAAAGCAAACACCCAGTGCAAGCCCAAAACACACAAAGAAAACAAGCTACGACAGCATGGAAGTGGGAGTAAGCCTCATAACCACCCAAAAACATGATACCGCACGAAGCTTCGTAATATTAGAGCCACGGCACTGTGATGAATAGCGACCATAGGTTCGTGTATAGCTACAATAAAAGCACTGCAAGTCATAATTGGAGGTTACTGAAGGGTATCGCATGAAGTCTCGTAACATTCCCTCGCAACCTCCGACAAACAAATACGAAAGCTACCTACGCCCATGCTTCATGGGAGTCGAACAATGGCAAAGATGAGCTCAAAACAGCAAAGACACCTTGAAAGCAAGTTAAGAAAAAGCGCTAAGGTCAAGGAGCAGCAATCCTTCGCATATTAGAGATCCACCAATGCCTTCACACCATCAGGCACCAAGTATCCAACAACAACAACAACACAAAGATCCTTATGGCCAACACCACTACGACGTTGCAATATGCAAAAAACAATTCAACTCATTGTAATGCAAAAGAGTGCGAAGTTGTAATAAAAAGGATCATAATGAAAAAGTAATCTTTATTCATATCAGTAATAGGTACAAGAGTTATTTACATCAAAAACAAAAACAAAACCATCTATCCTAAGATCCTTCGTCACCCAAACTGATGAAAGATTTAAGGCTCACGCACAAATCTTACACTTAAATCACTAAAAGTCCTAAACTCACTACAATAGTCATGAGCAAGAAAATCTACTAAGTCATCCACAGTGCGTGAAGGACACATGTGACGCCACCAGTCTAGCAGCCAATCGCTCGCGTACAAGTCACCACGCTTAAACGTCACAGGAGTCACATAACTTCCTTCTTCAAAATCTTGAGGAAGAACATCATGCCTAGGGGGAGACCTGACAACCTGTATCAAAAAATTTAACAAAGACAAACAAGTGAAGGTCCAAAAGAAAAAAACCCCAAACTTAAGCTTTCAAACCTCCACACGCTCAGGAAGATAGAGCTCAGCCATAAGATCCAGATCCTCCGGCAACCAAGACACCCCATCATCTTCACCAAAAACACGATGGATCGGGTATGAAGGGTACATAAACAAACTAGCATCAGTCAGAACAAGAAAAACAGATAACCAAAAACCAAAGAATACACAAATGAGACTAGAACAACCAACTAAGTCGGAGGCCAAGACCCTCGGTAGGCAAGGGATCGAAGGAATTCGAATCGTTCGTCGTCAATATCAAACTCAACAAATTCAAACATATCAACTACACTCATGTTAGGAAAGGCAGTTCGCCAATACTCCCACAAGTCACCTAGAACATAAATTCCATTGAAAAAAATGGAAAGTGGGGCCTTAGAAGAATCCTGCGCAAGTACTCCATTAGAGACCTGCGCAGGATAAAATGTAAAACAAACACATCCATTCAAGATCAAATTAATATATTACACAACCAACAAGTTTTACAACTAACACAACTCTTATCCTTTTTACAAAAGCGTTACTTAGACGCAAACACTAAAAAAATCCTAAAACCAAAAAACACTCACACCTAGGTCGGAGGAGGAACGGAAGCACCAACTCCCTCAAGAACTTTGGCACCAGTCGCAGGATCCTCCGTGTTAGCTTTAATCGAAGGAGGCGCACCGCCAGGAGGGCGTGAAGGATCGACCTTGTCACCCTTCGCCCGCTTCTTGGCAAGCTCCTACAAAAACAAAGTCATTAAACACAAAGGCAAAAACCACGCACTATCCAAAGTACAACAAAACAATGACATACCTCGACACGGCGAGCCTCCACCATATTCTTTGCCTCAGCCTGCCCAAACCTAATCCAGAACAAACTGATGAAGTTTCGGACAGATTTGCGTAGGCCGGAGATAGCTTCGCCAACTTCAGCAGCCAAAGAAAATTCTTCCTTCGCCACTGTCTCAACATGGGAGCACCCTCCGCGACGAAGGAGCCGGGAGAAGGAGTTAACTGCCGCCAAAGCCCCAAAATCAACAGCCCCCCAACAAAGTCAGGGAGCATGCTGATATGGGACCTTAGCCATGCCAGGCTAACTCCGACATCGCCGCTGTAAGGAGGGCGGAGGTGCTACCACCAAACTGAGCCAACAAGCCTGAGTAAAGACCAATGACGGCCGCAGCTTCTGCCTCCACCTCTTGCAAATGAGTCTGTATCGCAGCTGCAGACGCGCGCTCGGCGTCAAGTTCCTTGCGAAGGCAGTCGGCAATGTCATCGGCCTTCTCGGCCCGCTGCACAGCCAAGCCCCTGGCCCTCCCAGCCTCAGAGGCATTCTTGCGAAGGATGATTGCCTCAGCCTCAACCTCCTCCTTCTCCTTAAGGCAAGCAGCCACAATTTCTAAGGAATCCCTCTCCTTCCTCAAAGCCTCCACCTCCTGTCGGGTTGAAGAGAAGTCCTTAAGCTCCTCCGACATGCGGGCCTTCTCAGCCTCCAAAGTTTCATTTTCATTCTTCAAAGCCTCAATGGCCTCATTGCACCTTATCAGCTCCTAGGAGCAGCGTTCCTCCAAGGCAGCAACCATATGATGACCCTGGTCAGATTAGCAAAAAATCAGAATCTACGCACAAAAGATGACGAAGGAAGACAAAGCAAAAAAAACTCACAAGGCTATGGTGCTCAAATTGAACGCGGAGAAGCGTGTCAAAATCCATATCATGAAGCTTCCGGCGAAAACGATCTGAAAAACAAAAAATAGTAAGTCAAAAAAACATAAGACAAAAAAACACAAGAGGCGGAGGCCGAAAAACAGACCTCCAACCAAGGAATGGACTTCATGCACTACGTTAGCCCAACCTGTGATCGATGAATCGGAGGCACCTGCGCAACATTAAAACACTGAAAATTAGCCGGAGGTAAACAAAGCACCCAGGAACAATCACAAGAAAAATATTGTTCAAAATTACTGGGGCCAATAACGTTGGCAGACGAAGGCCTGGTGCCTAATCCAGCCGGTGCAGGAAACCGCGGTAGAGGAACAACAAGCCCATCATGCGCGATGCTAGCTCCTGCGGCCAGTTCCTCCACACTAGTGATTGCCCCAATGGTATCCACTACAAAAAAGGGGGCAAAGGTCAAAACTCAAACCTTTCAAACACACTAAAGCATAAAAGCAACAAAACCAAAAACTCACCCATGTATAGCGTGTTGAACCCTTCGCCGGCTAGTTGCGAGGGTTTGTAACACCCAAAAAAATTTACTTCATTTGAAAAAGAGTTAAAATGATTTAATTTTGTATTTTTGTGCTCTTTGAAATATAGAAAAAATATTTTTTTTTATTAAATTAAAATTGATCATAGGATTTAGCAACATTGTTGTGCATACATGGTGACACATACAATTTGATGTAATGTTTCCTTGTTGCTCTTTGTGTGCTGATAGTAAGAAAAGTATTTAAAATACGTTTGGTAGATCGATCTTCCTTGACCAGTAAGTCTTTATCTTTTTCTACAATCAAATTCCTAGTTTCTCAGCTCAAGATTTCATTTAGAGTCTCTTAAAATCTTTTCTTTCATACCTCGCCACTCCTTTCAGTTTCTCGCCCATCAAGCAATCTCTACAAACTTCTTAGAAATTTTTCCGGCCTTTTTCCATGAGCATAATCTAATTTTTTAGATATTTCGAATTATCTTATCATGAGCTTCAAATACTCTGTTTGGGTTCCTCATAGTCCTTAATGTCTGCGAGATTTTTCCGTGGATTTTCGAAGCTTTCGAAGTATTTTTTTTTAAGCTTCAAAATCAATTCTGGACTTTTCTGGAATTATTTTAATCTCAAAATTTATTAAATCCGAAATAATAAAATATCTCTTTTTAACGCTCAACATCCATGTAAAATAATTTCTATAAATCTTGAAGAAGCAGACATGGGATAGGATTAGGGTTTTATTCTCTGTCCATCCGCCGCCGTCATCGTAGATATTAATCTGTACTACTTCGAGTTCGTCTCGGGAGTCTCTCGCCCTATCGGATTCAATTAGGATGGTGTTGTTTCGATCTACAAAAGCTGCCACACATGCACGCAACTAGGCCTGATGGGATTTGCTGTCCGCTACGGCCGTTCGTCCAGGAAGTCTCTCTCTACGCTGCTGGGCTGCTGTTCGGTGGCTGGCTGCGTGCTGCTGTTCACGTGCTGGTTACAGGGTCATCAGGCTTGGTGTCGTGGAAAATTTTCATCTGTGCACGTGAATCAAGGGCAGCAAGTTGCAGGAGCTTCATGATCGTGAGGTGATTTCAGCTCTTTGTCTCTGTGCTGCACGCCAACGAAAGCCTCCAAGGCTCAGTTGATCTGCGTGGTGAAAGATTAGTATTGAATATTTTGGCCAAGGCATGGTGCACTATCCAAATCCACCTTTTGTCGATGCATCTGTATCTATCTACTTCGATTATCATTAGTGTTCCATCTGTTATCTGACTGCATGCTTCCGTTACGATGCCCAGACATCTGGCTAAGAGGCCAAAAGTCAGAGGCCACCATCTCCTCCACCAAGTCGTGCCCGCCAGAGAAACAGCACGCCATCACGAAGGCCTTGTCATAGGCCGTCTGACTCCTCCGACACCTCCGACGAAGGATCAACCTTGTACACCGGCTTCATCTCTTTTATCTTTGATGCGTATGGAAAAATCTTCTCCACCTTCCCATCTTCCAAGGTGTGTGAAGCAGCAGGGGACTTGACATAGAACCAAGCTTTCATCCAATCCTTCTCCCATTTACCCTTCTGGCAGAAGGAGATCTCACAGCGCATGCCGAGCATTGTACGGCGCGGCATGAACGCGCAACTTCCAAACTGCTCGATAAATTCCTCTCCTTCGGTATTCTTCACCTTCTTAGGCTGTCGTTGGAGCTCGAAGTAGGAGCAGAAAGTGTCAATATTAGGCACAGCTCCGTAGGATTCATAGGCCCATGCAAACTTGCTAAGTGTGAGAATCCCGTTCAGGCTGAAGTGCTGCAGCTCAACGTTGAAAGCCTCCATCACTTGATGGAGGAAGGCATATGGAGGAATCCGGAGGCCACATGTAAAGAAATCCCTAAAAATGATAGAGTACTCTGGTTCAGGCCCAGGCACTGTCTAGCATGCAGGGGGAGCCATCGCGTGACCTTTTTCATCTAGCATGCAGGGGGAGCCATCGCGTGACCTTCCTTGAAAAAGCCAGCTTCAACCATGTCTGCTATATCCTGCGGCCAAATGACTGACTTCCCAAACTCGAAGGTAATTGCAGCCACGGACTCAAATTCCTTCGCACTAACCAGATCTTCGACAGAAACCTCCGCGTTAGAAAGAGTTTCCTCCAGATCTTGAGCAGCGGCTACCTCAAGCATCCAATACTCAAACCTCCGCAGCCAACCACCACATCTCACAGTCCGGAAATTTCGTAAAGGACCAGAGAAATCAACCCGGGAAGGACGGGGCGAAGGAAGGAAAGCCACTATAAGCAACCTTTGCAAACACTTAGAAACTTAAGCCAACATAATCTAATTCCAACTCAATCAAACGCCTCAGAAGCAAAGGGAACGATGGCAAAGAAAATTTGGCAAGCAATGAAAGGCAAGAGTGAGGAAGCGCGTCTCCCCCGCACCCCCTTTTATAGGGGGGTTGTGGCTCCACGACCGTTGCGACTCCCAGTGTCCAATGGCTATCAGCGGAGGACGATATCTCCCAACGGCTCTTTTGATAGGGTTTCAAGCAGAGGAAAATCCTCACAATGGCTCTATACGCAAAATACGCCACGAGTTCAGTGGAGAAAACTCAAAAATTGCGAAGGTCAAACAAATAACAAAGGATGTCAAAAACATAAACAAACTTGAGGATTTTTAACTTAGCACAAGACAAAAAACTTTTTAACAGCCAAGGAACACATCCTGCGCACCAAGGGGGAAGGCACTAGCCATGCTCACACCCTCCGCAGCGTGGCAAGTTTTGAGCATATGGCCCATAGGAGTGCCATTAGCCCAAAAAGGGGGGAACTGTTGGGGGCTGAATGCCTCCTTCCCCTGCCTGGTTGCTCCGGAGGATCACCTCTAGCTAGAACCTCCGCCAGAGGAACCTTCAAGTACTGTAGTGTACAGGATCTGGGCAAGACTAATGTTAACACATCTCTTGTGATACCGAGTGAATGCAGGGACCAAGTCGACGGCAAAGGTCGCGATGAGAGAAGGAAGAGACCTTCGGATTTCCCCACGATGAAGGATGGGCGAAGGCAAGATTGAGGACGAGGCGGGGCCGACGAACCTTTGGCGCACCTGAGCCGAAGAACCTTCGGCATGCCTAAGCCGAGGAACCTTCAACACCTCCACGCTGAAGGTTCCACGGTCGAACAGAGGATTCAAGCATTGTCGAGCTAGAGCCCCTGGCAAGGAGCGCGTGAGAAACTCGTGGCATGAAATTACCTAAGTGACTTGTGGTCAGTAGTCTGTAACATAGGGATATGTTGGGATATTCCCCCACCGTCATGGGGCATTTTTGTAATAGTCTTAGGTCAGTTTCCGAACCCTATATAAAGGGAATGAAACCACATTTAAAGAGAGAGAGAGAGCATTTACTATTCCCACCTACTGTCAAGCTCACTGTTCGTGATTACTAAGCCTCTCGCTGCAGCGCGTGAGAAGGCTCATTGTGCATCATGTTGCTGCGGAGTGCAGTGCGCATTTTCCCAACAAATACCTTCCACTGTTTTTTAAATTAGAATGAAAATGACATCAACCTCATAGGCATTAATTTTGATCAATTCGACAAGTTTTCATGACTATGTGTGTGTAGGAACGTGGTGACTTTGGACATGTCAAAATACGTTGTTAAATGCCCAATTTGAGTACACCATGTCGAAGAGCATGTCGAGATACACAAAACCAAGTTTTGGTTCACCCAACTTAGAGTCCGAACAAGAATGTTACGCCTTCCAAAAGATCATGACACGAACCAGACTAGAAGTGGACAGAGAGGGTTAGGCGACCACAATAAGGGTTGGGCAACCTTGAACTAAGCCCATCATGAAGCCAAGGGGAGTGGTGTGAGAACTAGAGGCCAGAATGGGATGTCGGTGACCACACTCTAGGCATTGGTTGAATGTCAGTTTGCGTAAAGGGATGAAGTGAAGCCAAGTGGATGTCACATGGATCCATGAGCCCATCCAAGTGAACTAAATGAAGTCCAGTTCTACCGAAACATCACCCAAGCTTGTTTGGACCGTAGATCAAAACACAAACAAAAGAACAAACATGTGGAAGTGCTAGGTCAGATGACCTCAGAGTAGGTTGGCCGACCTAGGGCTTCCATCTCCAACTTGTACCTTGATGGATGCGGGCCTCCTTCTTGTGAGCCACATCTGGGTTCCTTCTTGGTATAAGGTACTTGTCTAAGTAAGTGCTTACTTCATTGTTCAATCGTACATTGTTCTCTAAACACTCTAGTCTACCTTTTGTACCTAGATAAGAGTAGTTTATTGCTCCTCGGATGTCTCGTATCTGGTTGGCAGAGAGCCCATCTAGTCTCTGCAGTCCACCATGTGTTTGGATAAGTTCTTAAAGCATAGGGCCCAAATCTATAACGACAATAATTTTATTTTGCAGTGCTTGTCCAAAATAGAGCTTCGAGATCGTAATCATCTCTTCCATGATGGAGTAGCATCACCATTCCTCTCGACTTGATCTATCCTAAACACCTTCTTGTCATAGTCCAACTTGATTCTTAGTAGCACACTCACATTCCCCATGGAAATTGATACCCAAGAATACTCCCAAGTGAAAGCAACATTGACAATCATGTGCTTGCAGTTTTCCCTATTTGCTACATAACGTGTCAACAAATTGTAGAATAATATCTATTCCACTTGCCAATAAAGGACACAGAGACATCGGACACAAGTGTTGGAAACATTATCGAGTTAACATGTTTACACAATGGGTGAAGTGTTGGAAGAATTGGAGAAGCCTTGGGTACATCGGATAATGTTGATACTTGCATCAGATGCTAGGATGTAGTATCTGATGGCATACCCTAGGCTTGGCTAGGCGACACAGAGACATTTGACGCTAGCACTATGGACATCACACACTTAGTGATTGTGTCCGATGTGTTTTGGCTACCCTCTATCTCAAAATAATTCTTTGGACAATGCACAAGACGCTAGCGAAGAATGCATCAGACGCAATGCTAACAATGTTCTCTTGTTGACCATGTAGTCAATGTGACATCAGACGATAAATCATGTCCATTGTAGGGCATTGGACACATCCGATGTCGAATTGGTGTCTCCAAACCCTTACTAGATCACATTGGATGCTAGGGACAGTCATTTAGACACTAGTGAGCTAGCGCACACAGATCGAATAGGCATTGGGAGGCAATAGTTGACTTCAAACGGTCATAAACACATGGCATCAAACTATGCATTGGATGCCGGCAAGTTTGCTTGATGTAGACACTATTGTGTTCGATGGTCGTGTAGGTTTTATAGTGAAGGGGAAACAACTATGTCAAGGTTGGGAGGTCTATATGAATGCCAAGGCTGGCTATTACTCACACACTTAGATATTTTGATCATTGATACATCCTTGTCAGCTAAGCCAAACCTCTCTCACTTGTCTCCTTCATTGATTCATCATCCTAATGAGTTTGGGAGTGATCCTAGTTGCATTTGCTTAGAGTTTGATGATTTAGTGGCACTAGTGATTGTGTGAGTTGTGGGATTGCTTGTTACTCGTGGCAGTTGACACCACCAAGATAGCTTGAAATAGGAGGACCATTGAGCGGAGGGTGGTGCTTGTCTCTAGATCCAATCTGATAGTGGTGATTTGTGAGGGGTTCTTGTGCATGACTTGTGTACCCTCACTTGTGGTTGTGGTTCATATGGTGCCCTTGTGTAAGGCTAGGCATGTCATGCCTAATAGCATATGAACCACCAAGTGAGTGTGTTGTCACAATGTGGACTAAGTTGCCGCCAAGCCACTAAACCATGAGATAAATCAGTGCGTCGTCATTGGTATTCTTGTGGTTGATTTATCACTTTCCTGGCTCTATATATTGCTCTAGCATTCTTGCGTTACGTTTATTGATATACTTATTTTGTGTAGAGCTTGCTTGTTTATCTGGTGCAGCTAGGTGTTTAGTTTAGTTGTAACTAGTTCTCTCTAGCTCATTAGTTGTAGTAGTAGTGACTTATATAGGTTGCTTTTTGTGTGTACTTGATATAGAGATCATAGCAACTAGCATGTGGTAGGTGGCTTGCCTTTGGTAAGGTTGAGCTAGAGCAAAACCACATTTTTGCCATATTTTTGTCTAACCAAATTTGCTGTAGTGAATTGGTAGAATTTTTATTAGGCTATTCACCCCTCTTCTAGCCATTTAGGACCATTCACTAATTCAGAGTTCAGACAAGAAAGTTACACCATATGGAAGATCATGACACAGACCTAATTGGAAGTGGATAGAGATTGTTAGGTGACCCAAATAATGGTTGGGGACCTAGACCTAAACCCAATGGGTCTCAAACTTGCTCTAGAGTCTCTTTACTCATTATGCAGCCCAAGTGAAGTGGTGTAAGAACTAGAGACTATAATTGGAGGTCGTGTGACCTCATTCTAGGTTGGCCAACCCAACAAAAGACCAACTAGAGGCAACCTTTCCATGTCATACATGGAAACACACTTAGGAGTCTTCTCAGGCATCGGTTGAATATGAAGTGCAGCCAAGTGGATGTCACACAGATCCATGTGCCCATCCAACTGAACTAAATGAAGTCCAATTTGACCAAAACTCCACACAAGCTTGTTTGGATCGTAGATCAATGTACCAACAAAAGATGGATGACATGTATGTGTAGGTGCTAGGTCGGGACCCCAAGGTAGGTTGGCCAACCTAGCTAGAGGTCCCACCAAACCACCTTAGAAACTTTTCAGCCACCATTAGGAAACAACATGAAGTATTGGATCATTAGGCGATGGAAATGGAGGGTTCAACTATCCCTCAATGAGGTCAACAAACCTTGATGGATGTGGGCCTCTTTGTGAGCTACATTTGGGATTCTTCTTAGTATAAGGTACTTGGCATGGCTAAGTAAGTGCTTACTTCATTGTTCATTGGCACATTGTTCTATAAATGCTCTAGTCTACCTTTGGTACCTACATAAGAGTAGTATTCAATACTGTAGGAGTGGTGCTAAGACTATAGTTTACTATTGTTTGTGGCTTGCTCCTTGGATATCTGGTAGCTAGTGGGTGGTCATAGACCCACCAAGTCTCTATATTCCACAATGAGTTTGGGAAAGTTCTTAAAGCATAGGGCTTGAAGCTGTAATGACACAAGTTATCTTTGGCAAGACTTGACTAAAGCAGATCTTGGTAATCTCTTCTTTGAGTGAGTAACATCATCATAAAGTTTCTCTATACACGATTTGTCCTAAAACCTTGTTGTCTTAGGAAGAACTTAAATCTTAGTAGAGCACTCACATTTCCCATGGAAATTGATACCTTAGAATACTTCCGGATGAAAGCTACATTGACAACTGTGCTCTTGGGTTTTACCTATTTGCCACATAGTGTCAACAATTGCACAATAAGCTTCCTTCTTCTTGCCAATAAAGAATGTAGTGTGGAGGTGATCGACCCCACAAGAATGTTGTTGTGGAGGTTTCGTACCCCACAAGAACGACTAACTATTGGATGCTAACTCGACTTACTAAATGTAACACAGTTATCATTTGTGTTCATCATGTAGGTACCGATAAGGAGTTCTCATGAAGCACATCCAGTTCTCATCAACATCATCATCTGACAGGAGTTGTCTGAATAGCCAAGCTAGAAGTACCGCAACCATGTTGCTCGACCACAAGTTGTCTAGCCATGAGGAAGAAGAAGTGCAGTCAACTATGACAAGGATTCATGTCTTCAACGATGATAGTCACATTGTTATCCAGAATGATTTGGTGAGCATGCTAGAACTTCAACATCCTAGCAAGCTAAACTTTTGAACCTACATGCACCTACGGCTTTAGCTCATTTTCAAAAAATCATAAAAATATTAATTCTAAAATAGTGTTTTCCTTGGCGGTTTACAATATCACTCAAAGAAATGGTTGTTTCCTTTTTTTAGAAAAAGGGAATATATTAATATCCCAACTTCTACATCGACTAATGCATATAGTTGTTTATTATTACAAGCGAGCAAGACTAAGTCCAAGAAATCTCAAACACAAAGTTTTGAGCCATTAAAACTTCAAAAGTTGCGAAAAGAGAAGACTACAGATCAATTCTGTTGATAAATCTCCAGCCATGTCTTGCAAACACCTCTATTGCAGTTGTTTCAATAATCCAACAACCCGCCTTCCTGACATGGCGATGATCCTCCTCCTTCTGAAGTAATGTCCAGCCCTTGGAGGTTTACAATAATAATCAAGGGAAATTGTATATTATCGTCTGGCATAGTGGAACTGCAAAGTGTACCAATTACCTTGGTGTTTACTACAACCACTAAAGAAATAATTATTCCTTGACAGCTGGATTTCGACACTCAAGGAAATTCTAGGCGGACACGGCATTTCCATGCTATGCTTTGTCCATGTCGCGGTACAAATGTGGAAAGTTGTTTCTTCCGCACTGGAAAAATTTGTTTGTGAGGTCGTGTTACCCATGCATGTTATTATCCACAACAAGTTGCACTAGTGAACCATTACAATATTGCAACATATATGTCACTTTCCTAATTAATTTGATAATTTAGACATTTTAGTTCAAACTAATCAAGCTGGTTCAAATGATAAATTTGCTTTGTCATTCATCAAGAGCTAGCATGGGTTTGTGAATTGATCATAAATCAGCTGGTCGGGTTCTCTGTGGTGGAAACAAATCCATCCGGGTTCAAGTCCTTGACCTGGCACTGATATTCGTATTTTCTAGGATTTATTCTAGGACTTAACGACACTATGTTTTCAGTGGTAGGCGATATCCATGTCGACAGTGAGGCACCTATGGTGACTTTGTGAATCTCGTGATCTGCCAGCTCAGGCCTTCCAAGGTGCTCATAAAGGTAGGGTTTGTATATGTCTGTTCATAAGAGTGAGTGTGCGTGCGTTGCAATCGAGTGTCTGTGTTTTAGTGTGTAATTCTCAAAAAAAGCTAGCATGGGTTTAAAGCTTGCTCGTGCTTGCAAGCTGGACAATATATAACTAATTCACTACTGGTACACATATGAGTCTCCAATCCAATACATCGTAATAGCCTTCTCACTTGCCTGCTATATAATAATACTAGTAAACATACCCGTGACGTGATCCACGTATTAAAATTGGACACTGTATGCATCACTAGACGCGAGTTGTTCTAAGTCGTAGGAGGGATCAAGTAAGACACAAGACAGAAGAAAACTCTCTATTAGCCCGTAGTTAGGGAGAGATGGATAAAAGAAATAGAGATGAAATTTATGCTATAGAAATATTAATTAGGTCTACATATAGATATATATA